>NC_037674.1:52712916-52795827 GCF_003255815.1 Theropithecus gelada
GGGAACTGAACAATGAGATCACTTGGACTCAGGAAGGGGAACATCACACACCGGGGCCTATCATGGGGAGGGGGGTGGGGGGAGGGATTGCATTGGGAGTTATACCTGATGTAAATGACGAGTTGATGGGTGCAGCAGACCAACATGGCACAAGTATACATATGTAACAAACCTGGACGTTATGCACATGTACCCTACAACTTAAAGTATAATAATAATAAATAAATTAAAAAAAAAAAAAAAAGCAATGAGGGAGGCTCCGTGGGCGTGGGACCCTCCCGGCCAGGTGTGGGATATAGTCTCCTGGTGTGCCCGTTTGCTAAGATCTCTGGTAGAGCGCATTATTGGGGTGGGAGTTACCCGATTTTCCAGGTGTTGTGTGTCTCAGTTCCCCTGGCTAGGAAAAGGGATTCCCTTCCCCCTTGCGCTTCCCAGGTGAGGCGATGCTCTCACCTGCGTCAGCTCTCGCTGGTTCGGCTGCAGCAGCTGACCAGCCCTGATTGTCAGGCACTCCCTAGTGAGATAAACCCAGTACCTCAGTTGAAAATGCAGAAATCACCTGTCTTCTCTGTCGCTTGCGCTGGGAGTTGGAGACTGGAGCTATTCCTATTCGGCCATCTTGCTCCGCCCCCCATGCCCATTCTATTCAGTCTTAAAAAGGAAGAAAATCCTGACACATGCTACAACATGGATGAAACTTGAAGACATTAGGATAAGTCACTAAAGGACAAATGCTGTACGATTCCACTTATATAAGATCCCTAAAGCAGTCAAATTCATAGAAACATAAAGTAGCATGACGATTGTCAGAGGCAAATGGGAGTGTGGGGTTGCGGAATGGAAAGAATGGGGAGTTATTACTTATTAGATACAGCATTTCAGTCTCGGAAACTGAAAAAAATTTCTGGGTAGAGATGGTGGTAATAGTTTCACAAAAATGTCAATGTACTTAATGCCACTGAACTGTAAACTTAAAAATGATTAAAATTATAAATTCCATGTTATTTATATTTTTTGCCACAATAAAAAAGTACACAAAAATCCTTTATAGAAAAAAAATTATATACCTGATATAAAGATGTTTTGAAAGACCTAAATCAGTAGAAAAACATTTAGTAGTATGCTCATAAATTAAAATATTCACCATAAAAATATCAATCTTAACACCTGAATTTAGAGACTCAGTGCAATTCCAATCAAAATTTTATAGTTTCTTTTTAAATATAGAACTGAGCAAGCTGATTCTAAAACTAACACAGATGTGAAATAGAGTCAAGACAGTCCTAATAAAAAATAAGGTGAAGGATAGTTCAGACACCAACAATTATTATAAAGCTTTGATAACTAAGGCAGATGACAAAAAAAGTCATCACTGGACCAGAACATAAGAGTCCACAAGCAGACCCACACATATATAAAAACTTGGCTTATGTTAGAAAGCCTTGCAGATCAGTAGGAAAAAAATGCATTTTTCAATAAAGCATGTTAGAATAATTAGGTATCCACATGGAGAAAATGAAGTAAGACTCCTACCTCAAAATACACAATAAAATCAATTGCAGATAGATAAAGACCATTAAAGATAAAACTATAAAATTTTGAAGAATGTCTTATGACTTAGGATAGAAAACGGTTTCATAAATAAGACCGAAAGGCATAAATTAGTTTGTTCAGTTCTACTACACTGCAGTCAAGAGTTACATTAATCAAAAGACATCACAAAAAAGAAAAAAGGTAAGACACAACCTATAGGTATATTTGCAATATATGTAACTGACAAAGACTTAGTATCTAGTAAAGATAATCCCTAAACATCAATAAGATAAAAAAAAGACCCTAATACAGAAATGAACAAAAATTTGAATAAGCACTTTGCATTAAAAAACCTCGAATAGCTCATAAACATGTGAGAAGTTGCTCAGCCTAATTATTAATCAGGGACAAGTAGAAAAGTAAATTAAAACCACAAAGAGCTATCTTTTCACACCTACCAACTTCGCTGTAATTTGGAAGTCACAAAATATCATGTCAGTAAGGTTCACACCAATAAAAGGGACTTAGGCTTGGCCAATTACATGTTTTTTCCTGTGTCTTTAAATCTTACACAAGTGATTAAAACTAAGGGACAGTTGAAGGTCATACATTATAATCAGAGTGGCAACATGATTACTGGCAACCAGACTATTTTCATCAAAAAAAAAAAAAAAATCCACTGCTGTGGCTCTTGTGATCTAGCCTTTGATGTCTGACAGAACATTTCCAAACCTGGTCCTCTAACCTTCTATTACTTATGCCCTCAGCATCTTCCCCAAAAGTCCCTTTTGCTGAAGCTATCCACAATCAAATTACATATTTTTTGATCTGAGTGTGGTAGTACACACCTGTAGTCCAAGCTGCTCAGGAGGGTGAGATGGGAGGATCACTTGAGTCACAGAGTTCAAGATCAACCTGCTCAACATCGCAAAACCTCATCTCAAAAAAAACCAAAAAACCCTACATGACAGTAAATGGCTTTAAGACCTCAACTTGAATACTCACTCAGTGCAAAATGTTCATCAAGATAGCAAATGAGGTACCTAGCTCTTTCCCGGGCTGCATCCTCACGGGCTTTTTCCTTTTCTTGCCTCTGTTGTTCAATTCGGGCTTCTTGTTCTTTCCTCTTCATTAACAATTCTTCTACACGGGCCTGCCGTTCTGCCTCTAGAGCTCTCTTGCGTTCCTAATGTTAGAAATATTTTTTTCCAATATTAGAGTTATGTGTAAAATAAAAATGATTCAAAGTAATATACCTTTCACCAAACTTACATGTTCAAGCCAAGTAGAAAGATGGGCTTGCCACTAGGTACTCTGCTTCTTAAAGTTTAAACAAGTATCAAATAGCAATGATATCTGGTTTCTGAAAGTCATTTACCAGTGTTACACATAATTAAGAAAATAATTGCTTTTTGATGCAAACACTATGTTATATTTGTTTTGTGGGAACTTGTGATGGTTAATACTGAGTGTGAACTTGATTGGATTGAAGGATACAAAGTATTGATTCTGGGTGTGTCTGTGAGAGTGTTGCCAAACGAGATGAACACTTGAGTCAGTGAGCTAGGAGAGGCAGATCCACCCTTAATCTGGGTGGGCACAATCTAATCAGCTGCCAACAAGGCTAGAATATAAAGCAGGCAGAAAAACATGAAAACAGAGACTGGCCTAGCCTACCAGCCTACATCTTTTTCCTGTTCTGGATGCTTCCTGCCCTCAAACATCAGACTCCAAGTTCTTCAGTTTCGGAACTTGGACTGGCTCTCCTTACTCCTCAGTTTGCAGACACTGTCGTGGGACCTTGTGATTGTATGAGTTAATACTTAATAAACTCATATATAGATATGTATACACACACACACATATATATCCTATTAGTTCTATACCTCTAGAGAACTCTAATACAGAACTTAATATATGTTTTCTGATTAATCACTTCTAAAGCCTTGTGTTAATATATGGCTATAGAAATACCTGAATATGATGAAAAAAACCATAGTTAATAGATTTTATTTCTGAACTAAGCTTTCATGACGGAATTAAGACAGCTTGTGAGAAGGAGAAAGAGGTAACATAATAGAGCATAGAGTGTATAAGAGTGGATATTGGGTCAGATTCCCTGGTTTTGTTTCCTTACCCCATTATTCACTAGCACAGTGACTCTGGGCTACTTAGTTACAATCTCCATGCCTTAGTTTTCTAGAAGATAAATAATAATATGCATTTCTTAGGATATTATAAAGTACAGATGAGCTAATATATGAAAAGCACTTACCATAGAGCCTGGCATATATAAAATTCTCAATAATTATCATCATTATCATCATCAAGCCAGAAGATAAATCATCAAAACTGGGTAACTTCATGAAATATCTGTCACTAACATGTTCCTCATGTTATTGATATGTTTCTCTGAATCCATACCCATTCTCCAGACAGCACACACAACCTCTCACTGGCCTCTCCTTTATAATTAATGGAATACATTGATCTAGGCTCTAGTACCTACTACTTACATAATTTTGGGCAAGGTACTTCACCTTAAAGAGCCTCAGTTGATTGTGAGATGTAAATTATTGATTACAGGTAAGTTCTCAGCATAGAGTTTAGCCATAGTAAGGGCTCAGTAAAGGACAGCAGAAAAAAAAAATAACGCAATTTCTGTTCAGGGAACACAGAAGAGAGATCTGAACATTTCTAATAGTTAACTGAGCTCACAATAGTAACTTCATCTCCACAACAAGCTCTATCTGCCCCAGAGAAAGAAAGTCTTTTAAAAATAGCCAAAAGGATCTCTATTTCCTTCTTTTTTTTTTGAGGGGGTGGGTGGTATAGGAAGAGGGTAAACTGGAAATTGGAAGGAAATGCCCTGATTTCAGGAGGACATAACAGGCACACTGCAGACTGTTGGAGTCATGCAATTAGATTTTAAAATATATCCTTTACTGTCTGAGCATACTATTCATGAAATAGTTGTAGCTATTTCTCATTACTAATCAAGAATATGTGGAAACTTGTTTGGCCAAAAACTCTTAAGACTAAAAATCAAATCTGGCACAGAAAATTTTCTCCATTAAAAAAAAGTGAACAAAAAAAATTCCTCTTATAGTCCAACTTTTCTGAAGTTTAAAAATTCCATATTATATCTGAAAACACATGCTTCACAACAAAATACGAAGAGCTTAGGCATTAAATACAAATAATTAAAGCAGAATTTTTCATTTCATATTTTATTAATATAAGACCAAAGGCCTGAGGGAGGCAATTTTTTAAATCCTAAATTGATCTTATAAAATATATATTATGTAAAAATAATTACTTCAGGTATGTGCAATGTAGCCAAGTGTAGACTTGTAAACATAATGTCAACTTGCTGATCATTTTAATGGATATCAGACCAACTCCAACATTGTATGAAAAGAGATAACTGGATGTAAAAAGTTACCTAACCTATTAATTTTCATTTTTAATAACTTGAAAAGAGAATTGGTAGCCATACAGCTAATGAGTAAAATTACTAAAATTCAGTTACCATTTCCCAATCTGAAATTTCAATTCCATAAAGACAGGAAACTTTGTACCCCACAAAACACCTTGCACAAGGTAGGGATTCCTAAATATCTGTTTAATAAATGAAGCATGACTTTATAAAATCACATACATTATGAATCTATATACCCACAAGGAAAGAACTAAAACCTACAGCAAAGGAATTAGAAATATAACTAATTCTTAAGCCTACAGAAGAACCTCTCAGACCCCTACATATCTTAGCCAGGGAGGTGTTTAAGGCAGCCTAAGAAAGGATTCCGTAGCTCCTCTTTATGCCTATAATTAGTAATATACATAACAATAACAGCAACCTGAGAACATATGATGGCAGCACTTGATATTTTACTTACAAGAAATGAGAATCACATTGCCTTTAATAGTCCATGGGAATGTTTCAAGAGTAAAAATAAAATGTATGGAGGGTCTCTGAAATTCTGTATTAGGTTAGGATCTTACTATTATTGTATTTACAGAATATATGGCACTAGTGCCTGTACAGCATGTAATGACTACACATCTTTAAAATTTTAATGTTATATATGTTATCTACCGGTGGATTTTTCTATCTATCTCAGTATATCTCAAGCATATGTAGACAGGTTTAAAATTTTTCATTGAAATTAAATCCATAGGAAATTTCAGCACTTTAAAAAAAAAAAAAAAAAAAAATTCTGAAGAGCCAAAACAATTCTTAAAGTGTTGTTGGTGGAGGAAATTCCCTACTAGTTTAGTAAACTGCTTTCCTTTAAGTTTTAATGAATGTTACAAATTGTGAAGTGAGAATCAACATTTTTAAATGAAAGATAACTGTTATATTTCAAATCTGCAAAATGCAGAGAAAGGAATCAAAGATGTCTATTTTAAAATATACAATACTACTCATATATTTCCCCCCAAAAAACAGCTAAGAAGTTACCTTTTCCAGAGAACTTTCCCTGATATTCTATTTCCACCAACCGAGCTAATTATTCCCTCCTCTGTAGTACCTTTGTACCTTTTACATACTCTAATTATACTCTTTCAAATTAAACTGTAATTTATTATTTGCTATAAAGGCAAAAATGTCTTATTTATATGTCTGAATTATTAGTTATTAAAGTAACACATAATTTACAAACCATAATTATTTTTATCTGTCTGTATTTCTGTTTCCCTACAGACATTTATAGCATTTATCCTGTAGAGAAGCAGGATAAATAAACAGGATAAATAATGTTAACGATTCAAATTAAACATTCAAATTTTTTTTATTCATTTAAGAATATAAGTTAATAGATAAATAGCTTATAAATGATAAATACGAAAATTTTTACTGCTTCTTGGAAAGGAAAGGCTAGTTTCTCTAACGGGAGCATTCTGTGTTTTTAA
Source organism: Theropithecus gelada (assembly GCF_003255815.1). Lineage (NCBI taxonomy): Eukaryota > Metazoa > Chordata > Mammalia > Primates > Cercopithecidae > Theropithecus > Theropithecus gelada. Next base: position 52,719,370 of record NC_037674.1, read on the forward strand.
ACATGAAGCTAGCTTTGCATTGATTAAAATAGTACATTGGACTCAAATCAAATAGAGATGAGGATGAATATGGGAATACCTGTTAATGCCCACAAATAGCAAAAAGTGATCAATGAACTTAAAAATGTATTAATAATTTACTAAAATCACTGATAACAAGAAGCATGAAACACAACTCGTAATTTTTAAAAATACCTACAAAGCTTTTCATGACCTCCTCCCTAACTCTACATGTACTCCTTCCTCATATCCCCTTGTGCATGAAATGCCCTCCCATACAACTTATCATTTGTATGTTTCATTTTTGAAAACTTAGTAAACATGTCATCTCTACCTGGAAACTTTTCTGGACTTTTTCATGTTCCCTCTGCTCTCTATATAAATAAGGTGTTCTTCTTTGTGCTACTGACAATGCCTTTAGCACAGCATTTTTCCTAATCTTGTTTATGTACATACACGTCTCCCCACTGAGAACACAGATGTATACTTTTCATATCTTCGAGCCTAACACATGACTTGCAGTAACTCAATGAAATGATCACTGAAGGAACAAATAAACATTAGTCACAATAAATACAGCATGTGTGAATTTGTATTTAAATATTGCAAAATTTGTTCTCTACATAAAAAAATATGTCAGGCCTTTAAAGACTATGGGCAAGGCATTTTACTGAGGGAGATCTAAAATAGATTATAAACAGCAGGATAGTGTATGCTTTAACCTTTTCCCCATCTTGCAAATGTAGGGTTTGCTGCAGAGGTTAAAATCTAATTATGGTATCTGATGATACTAAAAAATAACAGATGCCCATTATCTTAGGCATAAAAATTAACCTAAATTTGCCTCCTCATAGGCAAAAAAATTGTTTGAGCCTATATATACTGATTCAAAAACAACCTTTGTTTTTATTGTTGGGAGAGGACTATATTCCTGCCCAGCCTGATTAGAAAAGAATAGATAATAATCTGTCCAGAACAGTTTAATCCTTCACCTAGATGAAGTTGACGATTCTATTGCTATGATTACAGTCTACTGTTGAAAGAACTGATGACCGTAACTGAAGGATAACACACTATCTTTTAGAAATCAGACTTTATGTTTCTCGAGTGCTATATTGAACCATGCACCTTTGGGAACAAACACTAGATTACTCCATTTTGGGTCCTCAGCAACTAGCTTTAAGTCTAAAATATGACAGGTGCTCAATCAATGTTTGCTGAATAAAATCCTACCTGCACAGCTTCATCACGTGCTTGCTTTTCTTCCTGTCTTCTCTGACGCTCTTCCTGTAGCTCATTAAGCCTCTGTTCATATTCCTTCAATTTTGATAAAACATCATGACGTTTATTCTGGGCTTCAAGGGTATTTATAAAGGCAATTTCATTTACCTTTAAAAAACAAAGAAGGTAAGGTTCAGATCAAGTTAACTCTAGGGCACATTACAAAAATAAGAAATCTCACAAGTCAGGCTGGGCACAGTGGCTCACGCCTGTAATTCCAGCACTTTGGGAGGCCGAGAAGGGCAGATCACCTGAGGTCTCAGGAGTTCAAGACCAGCCTAGCCAATATGGTGAAACCCCATCTCTACTAAAAAAAAGAAATTAGCCGGGCATGGTGGCAGGCACCTGTAATCCCAGCTACTCGAGAGGCAGAGGCAGGAGAACTGCTGGAACCCAGGAGCCAGAGATTGCAGTGAGCCAAGATCGCACCACCGCACTCCAGCCTGGGTGACAGAGCAAGACTCTATATCAAAAAAAAAAAGAAGAAGAAATCTAACAACAGTCTTTATATAATAACATGAACCAATGGTAAGGCATGGAACAAAAAAAAAATGAGGTACTATGGGTCTTTTCTTTCAATATTTACCTCAAAATGGAAAATAATCCAGTGTGTATAAAAAATCCACAGGCCTTAGAAAGAAGTAATTTAGAGGTCTGCCACTGAAAATATTTTTAAGTGAAGAAACAATTCTAAATTCTTATAGAGACCATCTTACAAAGTTCTACTTAATAACATTGTAATTTGCCACTGTACGAATTACACAAACATTGAAATAGGTATGCTCACATTATTCTAATGAGTTTGAGAGGACAAAATGTAAAATAAACAACAAATTACTTTTCTTCAACATATATTGAATGAGTGACAATTAGATACAAGGTACTGAACTATACATTGCATTCTTAACTTCACATATATTGATTCTTAATAGTCAAGTTTTGCTAGAAAGTACAGATATTATGAGTAAAGAAGAGCTAATGATAAAGTTCAAAAATCAGGTAGGATCAACCCTCCCATTCTTGAAAGCCGGAGGATGGGCATGCTACAGTTAAAATGGTAGAGTGAAGTAGGAAAGCGAACACTAGAGACAACCGTCTTTGACAGCCACAGACTACAGGAATCCATGCTGGATGGAATAAAACCTATGTTAAGATATTTTATAAATCTCAGACAAGTTTGAATACAGATCCAACTAAGCTTTCCCAAATTCCATGCCATGATACCACTTTTATAAGCACTTTAATAAGCAGATTAAGCACAGAAACATCCTTCAAACTGTACTGAAGTACTCAAAATACAAGATAGGCCAGGCGTGGTGGTTACACCTGTAATCGCAGCACTTTGGGAGGCTGAGGAGGGTGGATCGTGAGGTCAGGAGTGCAAGATTAGCCTGGTCAAGATGGTGAAACACATCTCTATTAAATATACAAAAATTAGCCAGACGTGGTGGCAGGCGCCTGTAATCCCAGCTACTCAGGAGGCTGAGGCAGAGAATTGCTTGAACCCGGGAGGTGGGTATTGCAGTGAGCCAAGATTGCGCCGCTGCACTCCAGCCTGGGCGACAGAGCAAGACTCCATCTCAATTAAAAACAAAAAACAAAAAACCCAAGATACACAAGTATGCTCAAAGAAAATTTATTCAGACTATATCAGAGCACACATATTAAACATAATCAATATGAAAGAAAAAGTAATGGGTCCTAATGCGCTAAGCAAAATTTTTACAATAAAATAAAACTTACAAGGGAAAGAGTATGCAAAAGTCAGATTAAACAACACAATCTTGGCAGTGTGCAGTGGCTCATGCCTGTAATCCCAGCACTTTAGGAGGGAAGCGGGGGAGGACTGCTTGAGCCCAGGAGTTCAAGATCAGTCTGAGCAATGTAGAGTGACCATCTCTATTTTACATACATGGAGAGAGCAAGGTGTGGTGGCATGCAACTATAGTCCTGGTTACTTGGGAGGCTGAGGTGGGAGGATTGCTTGAACCCAGGAGTTGGAGGCTGCAGTGAGCCATGATCGCGCCACTAAACTCCAATTTGGGCAACAGAGTGAGACCCTGTCTCATTTAAAAGAACAGCAACAATTTGGAAGAAAATAATAACTTGTGGCCGGGTGCGGTGGCTCACACCTGTAATCCCAGTACATTGGGAGGCCAAGACGGGCAGATTGCCTGAGCACAGGAGTTCGAGACCAGCCTGGGCAACATGATGAAACCCCGTCTCTACTAAAATACAAAAAAAAAAAAAATTAGCCGGGCATGGCAGTGTGTGCCTGTAATCCCAGCTACTTCGGAGACTGAGGCAGGAGAATCGCTTGAACTTGGGAGATGCAGGTTGCAGTGAGCCAAGATTGTGCCACTGCACTCCAGCCTAGGCAATAGAGAGAGACTCTGCCTCAAAAAAAAAAAAGAAAGAAAGATAAGAAAATAACCTAAGAAACAGCAGAAAATTCATTACACAAACTTGGTAACACTGAAGAATTTGACAAAAACATGAATTTAAAGAAGCAAAGGAAAGACAACAAAACAACATACAGTAGGACCTCCTTATCCACAGGGAATACATTCCAAGACCCCCAGTGGATGCCTCAAATCACAGACAGTACTTATATAGTCAGCCCTCCATATCTGTGGGTTCTGCATCCATGGATTCAACCAACTATAGATAAAAAATGTTTTTTTAATGGGTGACTGTGTTTGTACTGAACACGTACAGGCATACCTCAAAGATATTACAAATTTGGTTCCAGCCCACCACAATAAACTGAGTATCACAATAAAGGAAGTCACATGAATTATCAAATTTCCCAGTGCATATAAAAGTTATTTTTACACGATACTATGGCCTATTAATTGTGCAACAGCATTATGTCTAAATAAACAATGCATACACCTTAATTCTAAAACACTTTTTCTAAAAAATGCTAATGAACATCTGAGCCATCAGCAAGTTATAATCTTTTTTTCTGGTGGAGAGTCTTGCCTTAATGTTGATGGCTGCTGACTGATCAGGGTGGTGGTTGCTGAAGGCTGAAGTGGCAATTTCTTAAAGTAAAGGCAATTTCTTAAAATAAGACAACAACAAAGTTTGCCACATTAATGGACTCTTCCTTTCCTCAAAGATTTCTCTGTACTATGTGATGCTGTTTGATAGTGTTTTACCCATAGTAGAGTTTCTTTCAAAACTGGAGTCAATGCCCTCAAAATCCTGCTATTGCTTTATCAATTAATTTTATGGACTATTCTAAATAATTTGTTATTTCAACAATGTTCACAGTGTGTTCACCAGGAGTAGATTCCATCTCAAGAAATCACATTATTTGCTCATTCTTAAGAAGTAACTTTGATATGAGGGCGATCTGGCTGCGACATCTGTCACCCCCTTGATCGCCAGGGTTGATTCAGTTGATCTGGCTGGCTAAGCGGGTGTCCCCTTACTCCCTCACCGCTCCATGTGTGTCCCTCCCAAAGCTGCATGCTCGGTCAAAGAGGATGACCATCCCTGATAGAGGAGGACCGGTTTTTGGTCAAGGAATATGAGTAGCTGTGTTCCCCTGCTAGAATCTCCAAACAAGTTCTTCAAGAAGTAACTCCTCATTTATTTAATTTTTGTCATAAGACTGCAGCAATTCAGTCACATCTCCAGGCTCACTTCTAATTCTCATACTCTTGCTGTTTTTACCACATTTGCAGTTACTTCCTTAACTGTACTCTTGAACCACCAAAAATCATTTGTGAGAGTTGGAATCAATGTCTTTCAAATTTCTGTTAATGTTGATATTTTGACTTCCATGAATCACCAATGTTCTTAATGCCATCTAAAATGGTGAGTCCTTTCCAGAAAGTCTTAATTTCCTTTGCCAAGATTCATCAGAGGAATCACTATCTATGGCAGCTATAGCTTTATAAAATGTATTTCTTAAAAACTAAGATTTGAAAGTTGAAATTACTCCTTGATCCATGGACTGCAGAAAGGATGTTACATTAGCAGGCACGAAAACACCATTCATCTCCTTGTACTCTCTCCATCAGGGCTCTTAAGTAACCAGTGCAATGTCAGTAAGCAGTAAAATTGTTAGAAGAGTCTTCTTTTCTGAGTTGGAGGTCTCAACAGTAGACTTAAAATATTCAGTAAACAATGCTATAAACAGATGTGCTGTCATGCTGGCTTTGTTGTTCCATTTATAGAGTACAGACAGAATAGATTTAGCCTAATTCTTAAAGGGCCTAGGATTTTCAAAATGGTTAATGAGCACTGGCTTCAACTTGAAGTTGCCAGCTGCATTAGCTCCTAGTGAGTCAGCCTTGAGTTTGAAGATTTGAAGTCAAGCTCTAAATTCTCTATAGCTATGAAAGTCCTAGATGGCATCTTCTTCCAAGAGAAGTTTGTTTCATCTGCACTGCAAATCTCTTGTTTGGTGCAGCACTCTTCATCAATTATCTTAGCTAGATCTTCCTTCAGCTTCTATGTCAGCATTTGTTGCCTTACCTTGCTCTTTTATGTTATTGAGATGGCTTCCTTCCTCGAACCTCCAGAATCAACCTCTACTAGCTTCAAACATTTCTTCTGCAGCTTCCATACCTCTCTCAGACTTCACAGAATTGGAGGTAGTCAGGATCTTACTCTGGATTAGACTTTGGCTTAACAGAATATTGCTGCTGGTTTGATCTTCTATCCAGACCACTCGAACTTTCGCCATACCAGCAATAAGCTGTTGTGCTTTCTTATCATTCATATGTTCACTGAAGTAACACATTTAATCTTTCTCAAAACTTTTCCTTTGCATTTACAACTTGACTGACTAGTACAAGAGGCCTAGCTTTCAGTTTATCCCAGCTTTATTTTGTTCTTTTTGTTTTTCAAGACTGGGTTTCACTCTGTCACCCAGGCTGGAGTGCAGTGGCTCACTGCAGCCTCACACTCCTGAGCTCAAGTGACTCGTTCACTTCAGCCTACTGAGTGGCTAAGACGATAAGCATGCGCCACCACATCTGGCTAATTTTTTAAATGTTTTGGTAAAGATGGGGTCTTGCTAAGTTGCACAGGCTCTAGCTCAGTTTTTGACAAGTCTTCCTCAATAAGCTTTATCATTTCTAGTTTTTTATTTAAAGTGAAAGATGTAAAACTCTTCACTGGAAGACTTAAGAGGCCACTGTATGGTTATCAATTAATTAACCAATTAGCCTAATTTCAATACTGTTATGTCTCAGGAAATAAGGAGGACTAAGGATAAGAAATGGGGGAATGGCCAGGTCAGTGGAGCAGTCAGAACACACGAAACATTTATCAATTAAGTTTGCTGTCACATACGAGTGTAGCTCATGACACCCCAAAACAATTATAATGGTAACTCCAAAGATCACTTACCACAGATCACCATAATAAATATAATAATTGAAAAATCTAAAATATTATAAGAATCACCAAAGTATAACACAGAGACATGAAGTGAGCACATGTTGTTGGAAAAAATGGCAAAAATAAAGACTTGCTTGATGCAGGATTGACACAAACATTCAATTTTTAAAAACTCAGTATCTTTGAAGCCCAATAAAGTGAAGCAGAATAAAACAATGCATGCCTGTACAGACATTTTTTCTTGTCTTCAATCCCTAGATAATACAGTACAATAACTATTACACAGTATTTACATTGTATTCGGTATAAGTAATCCAGAGGTGATTTAAAGTATACAGGAAGATGCGCATAGGTTATATGCAAATACTATACCATTTTACTATACATGGGACTTGAGCAACCATGAATTCTTGTATCTTTCAAGAGGCCCTGAAACCAACCCTCCACAGATACTGAGGGATGATGACGTACATTGTACAAATTTATTTTACCTTCTTCACAATGTCACAAATAGAAGATTCATTCTTACCACAGATTTCAGTAACCTCAGCATAAGATTTCTTTCCTTTCCTTAGTAAGTTGAGAACTTTCATTCTTTCATTTAAAGGAAGCACTTTACAATTTCTGTCTGGCATATCCAAATTGCTAGCACCACTCTTCTTGTGCTTTGGGACCATTAAATAAAATAAGGGTTACTTGAGCACAAGCACTATGATACCATGACACGCCATCTGATAACCAAGATGGCTACTAACACACTAATGACCAGATAGCATATACAGCATGGATATACTGGACAAAGGAATGATTTATGTCCGGGACATGACTATACAAGATTTCATCATGGTACTCACAACGGTACACAATCTGAAACTTATGAATTGTTTATTTCTAGATTTTCCATTTAGTATTTTTGGACTGTGATTGACTAGGGTAGCTGAAACCACAAAGACCAAAACTGCAATTAAGGGAGGACTACTGCCTTATTTGATAAAGGTGATTAGTGAGCTAAGGAAACAAACAGAGCACAAAAGTAACACTATCACAGAATTACTTAAATTAGAAAACGCATGGAACAGAACAAGGATATTGTAAAAACCAACTCCAAATAATGGGCCAAGCACAGCTGCTCACATCTGTAATCCCAATGCTATGGGAGGCCAAAGCAGGAGGATCACTTGTGGCCAGGAGTTCGAGACCAGCCTGGGCAACATAGCAAGACATCCATCTCTACAATAAATTTAAAAAATAAGTCAAATTTTGTGGCACATGCCTATAGTCCCAGCCACTCAAAAGGCTTACTCAGTAAGATCACTTGAGACCAGGAGTTCAAGGCTGTAGTGAACTATGATCATGCCACTGCACTCCAGCCTGGGTGACAGAGTGAGACCCTGTCTCTATTAAAACAAAGAAATTACTTCTAGAGGAAAAACTTTTGATAATCACAGTTATTGTAGATTTTTACAGTGAAGATGAATGGATAATAAGCCTTGAATATAGAGAACACAGCAAAATGACCTAATATAAAGATAAAGATAAATAGGATCTATGTAGTTAAGAAAGGCAACAGAAAATATTCCAACATAAAATACAGGAAATGTTTAAAGATTAAGAGAGCTTACATTACTTCATAAAACATTGACTCAGAACATCACCATCAAGAATATCCTTATTAAATCATAAAACATTAAGAAAGAACAATAATTTTTCAAGCTTCCACGCAGTAAATGTAAGTCACCTACAAGAAAGAAAAATCAGTGTGGATTCAGGCTTCCCTACAGAAATAATTAAGATAATACAATAATGTCTACGAAGTTCTGAAGGAGAGATACTGTGAATCATAAATATGATCTTGAACCAAGATATAATTCAGATAGAAATGCCACAGGCCTAAAATATGCAAGAACTCAAGGGACAGAGCATATATGAGCTTTTCCTAGAAAAAAGTTTTTTTCTTAATAAAATCCAGCAAACCAAAAGACAAAACAACTCAAATGAAGAACTGGTAAACAATGAGTTGATTTATATATACAAGGAAAACTAAACTGAGGAATTTAAAGTTACAGAGGAAAATGTAAATTTGATAAACTTTAACAAGAGAAAAATAATAAACCTATGAATAATTATTGTGGAAAGATTAGGATGATATACGAGTGATAATTTTCTCATCTCTTTTCAGCAAGGTTTCCCTAAAAATGTTCAGAAATTAAAATGAAATTGGATAAATACAACTCCAAACTCTCAATACGTTTCATAATATTATGTCAAAAAATTCATATGAGAATGAATTCTTCTTGTGATAAACAAATACGACAAACTCAAGAATTCCCTCAATTTTACTTCTACTTCATCTCCTTCCCTTAAAATGGAACTAAAATAAAGATTACTACATCTTACTAAGAAGTATCATATATAGAATAATTCTATTTTATGATTATCCATTCATGCAATCTGAATATAACAACAGGAAAATGTCTGAAACAGTGTCTACCTAATGTTAATGGTGGCTATCTCTGAGGATGGGATTGAGTTTCCTTTGCTATATTGCTTAAACTCTTCAAAATAAAAATGAATCACTTTTAAAATAAAAATATGGCCACTATTTTAAATACAACATAATATTAAAGAAATCTAGAGTAATGTATTTATACTTAGGCTTGAAGACCATGAAAAGTCCCTCAAGATTTTTGGACTGACAGGCATTACAATACCCTCCAAAAAGATTAATTTGGAGGGAGGAGGAGCAAAAGGGAAGAATATCAACTGTAAATATTTAGGAGGGAGATAAAAGTAAACCGGTGGAAGCCGCAATGGAAAATGCAGGTGCCTACATTTGACCACATATGACCACATATGACTCCAAAGAAGATGTCAGAAAAAATTAGCTTATCTTTCTGGCTTATACACAAAAAGTTGTCAAAAAGAGATTAAAAAGAAAAGTGAAATGAAGTAAATGAATACAAGTTTTCCAAATCTAGGTTAATGGGTGACTAGCTATTATTATCATTATCTGAAATATGGACTTCAGTAAAGTTGGTTTGGGATAAAGGAGATGGTGAGCTGATGAGTTCCACTGGATACAAGCACCAAACAAGAGGCAACTGAGTCTACAGCTCAGTTGAAGGTAGGGCTAAAGATTCAGATTTAGAAATCACTGCAGAGAAGACAGCTGAAGCAATGGTAGTGACTGTGATACTAAAGAAGAAGAGTAAGTGAAGTGAAACTTCATTTTTCAGTTACATTTAACTGACAAAATAAAGAAGGGAAAACAGTGACGGATTGGTTAGAGAGTAGAGAGAAAATTAAGATAGTACAGAAGTTTTCTAGAAAAAGGTGCCTGATGGTGTTCATATGAAGTGACTCAGAAAAGTCTTTTAAACTCAGTGAAAACAGAAATATTCTCAAAGGTAAATACAGTTGCAGAAAGGGGAAAATGATATAAGGAATTAAGGAAGACGTGGGTGATGAGGTAGTAGAAACAAGCTCAGACCACTATTTCTCAGAAATTCGGGGATTTACAAAAAATACAAAATAGGTAATCTATACAACAGGTGTACAAAAGTAGGCAATCTCGAGTAATAAAGCAAAGGACAAGAATTTAACTGATAAAAAAACAATTTCAAGAGCAGCAAAGAGGACAAAAATAGGACCCACAGCACAAGCAATAAGAAACAGGTGTCTTTTCCTCAAAAAAAAAATAAATAAAAAATAAATGGTAATTATTACTAGACATGTTGCAACTGAAAATGAGTCAATAAGCCATTAAGAAACTGAAAATGAAAGTCAATATTAGACTATTAAATAATGGACTATGATCTAATATAAAATCAGGTTCTGAATAACTCAGGCTGCAATATTAATCACCATCAACTGAATACTTGCTAATTTATTTTCAACCATCTACCTACCTAAGAAAGAACTAAAGGATTTGAAATGGCCATTAATTTACGCCAAGGACTCACAGAAAGCATACATGGAAAAAAATCATCTTGAGCATGTAACAGGTCTAAAATGGTACATGTTCTCAAGGAAAGTACTCTTATGGTAAAATTTAAATTTAAAAAAAATCACTGGATTATTAATACTTTTTGGTTAGTAACAGAACAACAGAAATACATGAGAGACTTCAGAAAAAATTAAGTAGTAGAATATTTCTTCTATAATTCTAATGTTTTACTAAGTGCTTTTGTTATACCAAAGATGACATTAACTGCTTCACAACATGCATAATCTAACTTAATACTTACAGTAATTGAGATGTAGGTAAAATTATTCCCATTTTAAAGATGAACAAATAGGCTCAGAGAGGTAAAATAATACCTAAGGCTATTCAGCTACTAAGTGGTAGAGTGAGAACCTAAATTCAAATTTGTCTAACTCAAGAGACTTCAGTCTTCACTGATAATAAAAAATACTTTTGAATAAGAAAAAAAAAATACAGTGCCTATTTTCTTTGTAGAAATGGAATACATGTCCAGACAGGATTTCAGTTTATTGAACTGAAAATGGTGACAATTAAGAGCACCAATAGGTGAACAAGTGGTAGCAAGGTTTTAAAACAGTATTTCATATTAGCAAGAATTTTAGTACAGACTCTTAATTCACTTACCATTAATTATTCTGCCAAAAGGCTACTGGAACTGATAAGCTATTCTGGCAAGGATTCAGGATATAAAAATCAATGTACAAAAATCAGTAGCATTTCTATATACCAATAATGCCCAGGCAGAGAGTCAAATCAAGAACACAATAACATAAAATAGTCAAAGAAAATGGCATACCCAGGAAAATACAGCTAACCAAAGAGGTGGAAGAACTCAACAAGGAGAATGACAAAACACTGCTGAAAAAAATCAGAGATGACACAAATAGAAAAACATCCCATGCACTGTATTAGAAGAATCAGTATTATTAAAATGGCCATAAGCAATTTATAGATTTGATGCTATCCTATCAAACCACAATGGCATTCTTCACAAAATTAGAAAAAAAAAAAACTATTCTAAAATTCGTATGGAATCAAAAAAGAGCCCCAATAGCCAAAGCAATAGTAAGCAAAAGGAACAAAGCTCGAGGCATCACATTACTCGACTTCAAACTATGCCACAAGGCTACAGTAAACAGAACAGCATGGTACTGGTACAAAACAGACACACAGACCAATGGAACAGAACAGAAAATTCAGAAATAAAGCTGCACACCTCCAACCATCTCATCTCCAACAAGGCCAACAAAAACAAGCAATGGGAAAAGGACTCCTTCAATAAATGGTACTAGGATAACTGGTTAATTATATGCAGAATGACAAAACTGGACCCTTATTTTTAACAACATATAAAAATTGACTTAAGATGGAGTAAAGATTTAAATGTAAGGCCTCAAACTATAAAAATCCTAGAAGAAAACCTAGGAAATACCCTTCTTGACATCTGCTTGACAAGGCAGTATCTCCAAAAGTAATTGGAACAAAAACAAAAGTTGACAAGTAGGCCCTAATTAAGCTAAAAATCTTCTGCACAGCCAAAGAAACATTCAACAGAGTAAACAGACAACCTACAGAATGGGAAACAATATTTGTAAACAATGTATCTAACACAGTCTAATATCCAGGATCTATAAGGAACTTAAATCAACAAGCAAAAAACAACCTCATTTTTAAAAATGAGCAAAAGACATGAACTGACATTTCTCAAAAGACATACAAGTGTCCAACTAACATGAAAAAATTCTTAGCATCACTAAGCATCAGATAAATACAAATCAAAATCACAATGAGATGCCATCTCACACCAGTCAGAATGGCTATCATTAAAAAGTTAAAAAACAAGAGATGCTGGCAAGGCTACAAAGAAGGGGAATGCTTATACACTGTTGGTGGGAATGTAAATTAGTTCAGCCACTGTGGAAGGCAGTATGGCAATTTCTCAAAGAACTTAAAACACAACTACCATTTGACCCAGCAATTCCATTACTGGGGATCTATCCACTGGAAAGCAAATTATTATACCAAAAAGACACATGCAGTCGTATGTTCACTGCCATGCTATTCACAATAGCAAAGACATGGAATCAACCCAGGAGTCCATTGATAGTGCCCATCAATAGACTGGATTTAAAAAATGTGGTGCATATACACCATGGAATACTATGCAACCAAAAAAAGAATGAAACTGTATCCTTTGCAACAACATGGATGGAACTGAAGGTCATAATCCTAAGTGAATTAATGCAGGAACAGTAAACCAAAGGACAATGTTTTCATTTGTAAGTGGGAGCTAAACAATAAGCACATATGGACATAAACATGGGAACAATAGATACTGCAGACTACTAGAGGTGGAGAGGGAAGAGAGAGAAGGATTAAAAACTACTTATTGGCCTGTAATTCCAGCACTCTGGCAGTCTAACGTGGGTGGATCACCTGAGGTTAGGAGTTCAAGACCAGCCTGGCCAAAATGGTGAAACCTCATGTCTACTAAAAAAAAAGAAAAAAAATTAGCCAGGCATGGTGGCCTGTGCTTGTAATCACCGCTACTCGGGAGGCTGAGGCGGAAGAATCACTTGAACCCAGGAGGCAGCTGTGTCAGTGAGCCAAGATCGCGCCACTGCACTCCAGCCTGGGCGACAGAGTGAGACTCCATCTCAAAAAACAAAACAAAACAAAACAAACCTACCTATTGAGTACTATGCTCATTACTTGGGTGCAATATATCCATGGAACAAACCGGCACATGTACCCCGTGTATCCAAAATAGAAGTTGGAATTTTAAGAAAAAGAATTAAAAGTACTATAAATGGTAGCTGATATCCTCATGTAAAGATACCAGGGAGTTGACCATCCATCTCTATGGAAATTATTTAAACTGTGACAAACAGTTAGGTTAATTTGCTTAAAAGAGTCACTTTGGCTTAATAAAATCATATTGAAAGTAAGTATATTAAGCAATTAGACAAGTCAAAATGTATATAAGTCATATGGTAAAATATCACAAAATGAGAATACTAAAGTAATAAGTACAGTGGTAAAATCAGAACCTTTGGAACCAGAAAGATCTGGATTTAATTCTGCCTTTATGATCATCAATAATCTACCTACAGACTGTTGCTCGAAAATAAACAGATACAAATACTAATAACACATACATCAGAAATTCCACTTCCAGCCATAAGTAACAGGATATTTACCCTTGCACTTTAAACAACTAACAAAATTGGACAAATATATGAAATACCTAAATTCAATTAATGTAATACACCATATCAATAGAACAAGGACAAAAAATATAGTGTAACAGCAATAGATGGAGAAGAAGCATTTGACAAAATCCAATATCCCTTCATAATAAAAACATTCAACAAACGATGAATAAAAATGAACTTCCTTGACCCGATAAAGGACATATAGTTGTCCCTCAGTATCCATTGGAGATTGATTCCAGGATCCACTACGGATACCAAAATGCAGATGCTGAAGTCCCTTACAGTTGATGCTCTGCATTCATGGATTCAACCACCTGCTGATCAAGACTACTACGGATGTGTAGTCTCACTACTTCTAATCAACAATATACTATAGGTTCTAGCCAGAGCAATTAAACAAGAAAAAGAAATCAAAGACATCCAACTGGAAAGCAAAAGCAAAACTAACTATATTTGCAGATTATGTGATCTTGTTTATGAAAACTCCTAAAGAATTCACTAAAAAGCTATTAAAACTAATGAAGGAGTTCAAACAAGATTATAAGACATAAGATCAATACATAAAAATTGATTATATGTTACACATTTGCAATGAATAATCAAAAATGAAATTAAGATAACAATATCATTTATAATTGCATCCAAAAGAATACTTATGAATAAATTAAAACAAAGCAGTAAAATACTTGCATGTTGAAAACAAAACAATGCTGAAAGAAATTAAAGAAGACAAACAAATAGAAAGAAATTCCATGTTCATAAATTGGAAGACTAATATTAAGATGATAATACTACTCAAAGGGATATAAAGATACGTAATCCCTAACACAATGCCAACGGCCTTTTTTGCAGATATGAAAAACCAAACCTCAATTCACATGGAATTGCAAGGTGCATTTCATTGGTACCTCATGTTCTGTGGGGATAGGGATAACAAAATTGGAGGACTCATGGTTCCATTTCAAAGCTTACTAAAAAGCTACAGTAATCAAAATAGTGTGGTATTGGCATAAAGACAGACATACAGACTGCTATGGTTTGGCTGTCTGTCCCTTCAAACCACATGTTGAAATATGTGATCTGGCCAGGCGTGGTTGCTCTCACCTGTAATCCCAGCACTTTGGGAGACCGAGGCGGGCAGATCACGAGGTCAAGAGATCAAGACCATCCTGGTCAAAATGGTGAAACCTTGTATCTACTAAAAATACAAACCTTAGCTGGTGTGGTGGCGCGCACCTGTACTCCCAGCTACTTGGTAGGCTGAGGCAGGAGAATCGCTTGAACCCAGGAGGTATAGGTTGCAGTGAGCCAAGATCACACCACTGCACTCTAGCCTGGCAACAGAGTGAGACTCCGTCTCAAAAAATATATATATATGTAATCAATATGTGAAACATTAATTGCCAATGTTGGAGGTAGAGGCCTAATGGGAAGTGTTTGGGTCATGGGAACAGATCCCTCATGAATAGATTAATGCCCTCAGGGGAAAGGGGTGAGCTCTGCTATATTAGTTCCTGCAAAAGTTCCCTCAAGAGCTGGTTGTTTATATAAGAGTCTGGTACCTCCCTCCTCTCTTACTGCCTCCTCTTTCACCATGTGATCTGCACATGCTGACTCTCCTTCACCTTCTGCCATCACTGGAGTCAGCCTGAGGCCCTCACCAGAAGGAGATGATGGTGCCATGCTTCTTGTACAGCCTACAGAATAGTGAGCTAAATAAACCTCTTCTCTTTATAAATTACCCAGCCTCAAGTATTCCTTTATCACAACACAAATGGGCTGAGACAGACCAATGGGAGGGTTTGTCTCTTCAACAAATGGTGCTGGGAAATATGTATATTCTTATGCAAAATAATTAAGTTGAACCCCTACCTCAGATCACACACAAAAATTAACTCAAAATGTTTTTATGATTTAAATATAAAAATCTAAAACCACAAAATCTCAGAAGAAAACAAAGAGGTAAATCTTCATGATCTTTGATTTGATAATTATTTCCTAGCACCAAAAACTAAGCAACAAAAAAAGATAAATTGGAATTTGACATTAAAAATTTTTATTAAAAGAACATTATCAAGAAAGTGAAAAGACAACTTGCAAAATTAAAGAAAGTATTTGCAAATCACAAGTTTCATAAGGATCTAGTATCCAGAACATATAAAGAACTCTTATAACTAAACAACGAAAAGATGAACTGCCCAGGTAAAAAGTGAGCAAAGGATTTTGAACAGATATTTTTTTCCAAGAAGATATACAAATGGCCAAAAAGTACATGAAAAGATGCTCAACAGTATTAGTCTTTGGGGAATAGATAAATTTCTTGAGTGACACAAATTATATAATAGAAACAGATATTAGGAATAGCTCTATGTAAATTAAAGAAATAAAACTTTTAGGCAAAAACCCTCCCACAAAGAAAACCAGATCCAGATAGCTTCCTTGGTGGATTTTACAAAAAAAAAAAAAAAATTAAACAATAAATTGTACCAATTCTACACAAACAACTCTAAAGAAACTGAAGATAATGGAAGCCTTCCTAAATCACTTTACAAAGCCAGCATATCCTGTTACCAAAAACAAAGACATTAAAGAAAAAAAACTATAGAACACCCTCGGTCATGAACACTGATGCAAAAATTCCTAAAATTTTAGCAAATCAAATTCACCAATATATAAAAATGATAATATACTATGACTACATGAGGTTTATCCCAGAAATGCACAGTTGATTTAATATATGAAAATCAACCAGTGAAATTCATCATTAAAAAATTTTTTAAATTATATCTTAATTGACAAAACACCATGTGAACAATTTTAAAGTCCAATCATGGTAAAGATTTTCAGTAAACTAAGACTAGAAAGAAATTTCCTCAATTTGATAACAAACATCTATGAAACATCTATAGCTAATATCATACTTAATGGTGAAGAGTAAATGCTTTTCTCCTGAGACTGGGAACAAGGAAAAACGTCAGCTCTCTTCACAACTCTCAACACTGTAGTAGTCCCGGCCATTGCAATACAAGGAGATAAAAAATAAAAAACATACAGACTGGAAAGAAAGAAATAACAATAGACCTAATAAGTGAGTTTATTAGCAAGGTTGTAGAATACAAGGTACATATACAGAAATCAACTGCACTGCTATATATTAGCAATAAACAGAAAAAAAACCATTGAATATACCATCAAACATATGAACTATAGATAAATTTCACAAAATAGATGCAAAGGCAAGAATCTAAATAAGTTGAGATATATATCATGTTCATGGAAATGCTCAATATCATTAAGATGTCAATTCTCCCCCAAATTAATCTATAAATTCAATGCAAACCCATTTTAAACCCAGATAGGCTTTAAAAAATCTTTGTAGAAATTCAAAAGCTGATCCTGTAATTTATATGGAATACAAAGGATCTAAAATAGCCAAAATAGCTCGGAAAAAAACAACAAAGCTTACGGACGTGTACTTTCTGATTTCAATTTATTATGAAGGTACAATAATCAAGATAGAGTGGTACTGGTATAAAAACAGGCACAGAGATAAAGGAAACAGAATCAAGTTAGAAAGAAAACTCACATATTCATGGCCAATTCATTTTCAACAATGTTATTAAAGCAATTCAATGTAAAAAGAACAGTCTTAAACAACTGGTGCTGGAACAGTACATACCCACATGAAAAAAAAATCTCAACCATAAATCATAATACACACAAGTACAAAACCTAAAAAATCAAATCAAAAAAATTTAGAAAACATGAATTAGACCTGTAACTAGTAAGGACATTGATCAGTAATTTAGAAATCTCCTAAGAAAATCCCTGGACCTTATGGCTTCATGGGTGAATTCTACCAAACACTTAAAGAACTAACACCAAACCTTCTCAAACTCCAAACAACTGAAGAGGAGGGAATACATCCTAACTCATTCTATGGGGCCAGCATTACCCTGATACCAAAACCAGACAGAAACTAAAAGGAAAAAACTATAGACCAATATCCTTTATCAATATTAACGCAAAAACTCTCAACAAAATACTAGCAAAGCATATTAAAAGAATTATACACCATGACCAAGTAGGATTTATTCCTGGAAGGGTTCGACATACGGAAACTGACCAATGTAATATAACATATTAACAGAATTAAAGAGGAAAAAAACATACAGTCTCAATTGATGCACAAGAAAACATTTGACAATTAAACATTTTTCATGACAAAAAACAACAAACTAGGAACAGAACAAACTCAAAAGCGATATATGAAAAAACCTCAACAAATATCATACTCAATGGTAAAAGACTGAGAGCTTTTACTCTGCTATTAGGAACAAGATAAAGATACCTGCTTTCACCACTTTTTTTTTATTGAGACGGAGTCTTGCTCTGTCACCCAGGCTGGAGTGCAGTGGCGCGATCTAGGCTCATTGCAAGCTCCACTTCCCGGATTCACGCCATTCTCCTGCCTCAGCCTCCCAAGTAGCTGGGACTATAGGTGCCCACCACCATGCCCAGCTAATTTTTTGTATATTTAGTAGAGACGGGGTTTCACTGTGTCAGCCAGGATGGTCTCAATCTCCTGACCTCGTGATCTGCCCGCCTCGGCCTCCCAAAATGCTGGGATTACAGGTGTGAGCCACTGTGCCTGGCCGCTTTCACCGCTTCTATTTAAAGTAGCACTAGAAATTCAAGCCAGAAGAATTAGGAAAGTAAAAGAAATAGTGTCCAAATTTAGAAAATAGTAAGATTATCTTTGTTCACAGATGATATGAACTTATATGTAGAAAACACTTACAGATTCCACCAAACAAAAACTGTTAGAACTAATAAAAATTCAGTAAAGAAGCAGGATACAAAGTCAACATACAAAAATCAATTGCATTTCTATACACTAACAAGGAACAATCTGAAAAGGAGATTATGAAAACAATCCCATTAACAATAGCATCAAAAATAATAAAATACTTAGTAATTAACCAAGGAGGCAAAAGATACATACAATAAGAAGTACAAAACATTGTTGAAAAATTAAAGACAACACAAATAAATAAAAAATTATCCCATGATCATGAACCAGAACACTTAAAATTGTTAAGACATCAACAATACACAAAGTGATCTATAGATTCAATGCAATGTCTATCAAAATCCCAATGATGACTATGCAGGAACAGAAAAGTCCACCCTAAAATTCATATGGAATCTCAAGGGACCCCAAATAACCAAAACAATCTTTAAAAAGAACAACAAAATTGGATGACTCACACTTCCTAATTTCAAAACTTAAAACTACAAACATCAAAACAGTATAGTACTAGCACTAAAACAAACATACAGACCTATGGAATAGAACAGGGAGCTGAGAAATAGACCCTCACAGATATAGTCAAATGATTTTTGACAAGGATGCCAAGACAATTTAATGGACAAAGAACAGTCTTTTCAGCAAATGGCAATGGGAAAACTCGACAGTCACATGCAAAAGAACCAAGCTAAACCTTTACCTAACTCCATATACTGAAATTAACTCAAAATGGATCAATTACCTAAATGTAAGATCTAAAGCTATAAAACTCTTAGAAGACACAGGATCAAAGTGTCACGACACTAGATTTTGCAATGACTTACTGGATATGACACCAAAGTCACAGGCAACAAAAGAAAAAACAGACAAATTGGACTTTGCGAAAATTAAAATATTTTGCATGTCAAAAGATGTTACTGTCAAAGTAAAAATGCAACCCACAGAATGGGAGAAAACATTTGCAAATCATATCTTTGATTTAAAAACAAATTGATATCAAGAATATATGAAGAAGTCTTAAAACTCCACAACAAAAAAACAAACAACTCAATTCAAAAATGGGCAAATGACTTGAATAGACATTTCTCCAAAGAGGATATACAAATGGCCAATAAGCACATGAAAAGATGCTCCACACCACTAATCAATAGAGAAATGCAAATCAAAACTACAACGAGACACCAAATCACACACATCAGAATGACTACTATCACAAAAACAAAATGATGGAAGTTAGAGAGGATATGGAATAACTGGAACCCTTGTGCACTACTGATGGGAATGTAAAAATGTTGAACTACATGTAGAAAACAGCATGGTGATTCCTCAAAAAATTAAAAATAGAATTACCATAAGATCCAGACTTTCCAATTCTGGGTATATACCCAAAAGAATTCAAAGCAGGGACTCGAGAGTTATTTGTACATCCATATTTACAACAGCACTGTTCACAATAGCTAAAGTGTAGTCATAACTCAAATGTCCATTAAGATATGAATGGATAAGCAAAATGTGGTATATACATACAATGGAAAATTACTCAGCCTGAAAAGGGATGGAAATTCTAACATATGCTATAACACTGAAGACCTAATGCTAAATGAAATAAGCCAGTCATAAAAAGATAAAATTATATCATATCATTCCATTTATAAGAGGCACTTAGAGTAGTCAAAATCATAGATCTAGAAAGTAGAATGATCATTGCCAGGGGCTGGTGGTGAGAATGAGGAGTTACTGTTTAATGAGCACAGAGTTTCAGTTTTACAAGATGAAAAAGACTAATGGAGATACATGGTGGTGATGACTGCATAACATGAATGCATTAAAACCACTGAACTGTATACTTAACAGATGATAAATATTACATTACGTTTTTCCCACAAAAAAAAGGAAAAAAAATTAGACTCTATACACATATTTTAAAAATTACTGAAATTAAAATGTGTAACTGTGTCAAGTGCTGGTCAGAATATAGCACAACTAGAACTCCCATTCACTACTGGTAGGAATGGAAAACCATGTGTAAAACTTAAACATGAACCTATTGTAAGATGCTATACTAATCCACTTCTAGGTTTTCATAAAATAAAAATGAAAGTACACATCTGCACAAAGACATATACATGAATTGCCACAGCAGCTATATTTGTAATAGAAAAAAACTGGAAAGAAAACACATGTCCATCAACAAGTGACTGGGTTAACAAATTATGGTATTTCCATACGTAAAGAAATGGAAGGAATGACTCAGCAATGAAAAGGAAGGAATTATTCACACACACAACAGGATGAAGTTCCAAGTAACTATTATGAGGGAAAGCCAGAGAAAAGAATAGATAATGTATGATTCCACACACATAAGTTCTAGAAAATGCAAACATTTATACTGATAGAAAGCAGATCAGTAATTAGATAACAGAGTTGAATGAAGGAATGAATTACAAAGAGGAATTGTATATTATGTTCATTGTACTGATAGTTTCAAGGATATAATACATGTCAAAACTCATCAAATGGAATAAATTACATATGTGCTGCTTATTATCTATCAATTATACCTTTGTATAATAAAATAATAATAGATGGCTCACAGAATTGTCAAAGGGATAAAATATTGCACCTCGTAAGTTTTAAATGAGCCTGTAAAATGCTGTTATCCTAGAACAGAATAAACACTGGATAAACATTATCTTCTATTACTATTATATAACAATTGAAAAAAGTACTTGGGTAATTAAGTTAACATTTAAAGCTCTTATGATATACCTTAGCTTCTTCTTCTTGTGCTTTTTTCACAATTGCTTGTAATTGTACTTCTCGCTTAAACTCAGCATGAAGTAATTTTTCTTCCATCATCCTGCGTCGTTGATCTAGTAATTCTTCCTTCCACTTCCGGACATCCTTCTCCTGCGTATAGTGAATTATCACATCCTTAATTTCAATATATACAATCATTTAAATGAAGTACTAATAAATAAATGGCTTATGAAATATAAACTCTAAGTGTGGAAAAATGTGCAGCGTGACTAACAATTAAGGACGAGAACTATGAGGCCAGACCACCTAAATTCATAATCTACATTGGCCACTTACTAGCTGCATAATCTAGACAACTTTTTTAGCCTATGTCTCAGTTTCCTTATCTATAAACAGCAAATAAAAATAATAATATTACCTAACTCACAGGATTATTTGATTAAAGTCTCAGAACAGTGGCTTAGATATGCCTCTACAGAAATATTTGCATTATTCTTGTACCGTTATCATGAGTATGTTTAAAATGAATATAGTGTATATTTAACCTTATAAACGTTAACATCTCTATGATGTAACCCACATTCAAGAAAAATAAGTAATTTTATCCTAGAAACTGAAAAATGATATCTAACAAATCACATTATTTGCATAAGAAACATTCTCTGAAGGAACAGAGAGGGTTTCACCTACAAAAAAATATAGACATAATAATTGCTACTTGATGTTGTTTTAAGAAATTAACCCTTAAAATTTTAATTCCTGGCCGGGCGCGGTGGCTCAAGCCTGTAATCCCAGCACTTTGGGAGGCCGAGACGGGCGGATCACGAGGTCAGGAGATCGAGACCATGGCTAGCACGGTGAAACCCCGTCTCTACTAAAAAATACAAAAAACTAGCCGGACGAGGTGGCGGGCGCCTGTAGTCCCAGCTACTCGGGAGGCTGAGACAGGAGAATGGCGTAAACCTGGGAGGCGGAGCTTGCAGTGAGCTGAGATCCGGGCCACTGCACTCCAGCCTGGGTGACAGAGCAAGACTCCGTCTCAAAAAAAAAAAAAAAAAAAAAAAAAAAAATTTAATTCCTTAAAACAACCTCAAACAGAAGAAGTAAAAGCTTGTTCTGTGCTCTAGGAAATAAGATTCAGTACCATGAAAATAAATTATAGAAAATCAGAAGATGGGTCAATATGAGTGGAAAAAACCTAAAATTTTATTTGAGTTGTTTCTCTCAATAATTGTGTTGAACCATCCAAAAAAGTATGATACAAAAATAGCACTACACAAAGAGCCAGATGACATGTCCTTAAAGCCTCAGCTCTGCAAATTATTGGTTGTGTAACACTGGAAACAACACTTAGCCTCTCCTAGATTGTTTTTACATCTATAAAATGAGGTTCAGCACCTGCCTTGTGTACATCATAGAGTTATTGTGGTGATGTGATGACATCACTCATGTGAAACAGTGTTGAAAACAATAATCCATCATACAAATGGAAGATGAAAATTGCCATTAAAATTAATTTAAGGGATACCTACATTGATGAGAAAATAACCAGAACACATCTAAAGTCTTGTATACTTTCACTAATCAACGATTTTCTTGCATGAATACTTGGAGATCATGTTTAGATAAAAGAAAATATACTATAATTGTGCTGGTATTTAAAAACACAGTAAGAGAAGAATTGTGATTGTGTTAGAGCACTTCTCTTAAGCTAAAATTAAAATAATACATTGACTCTTGTAGAACTCCACAAGAGACTGCTTTTCATATCTAATCTATTCAGCTACATGACAAATTATTGAGATTCAAGTAAAAATAAAACTCAAATAATTTTCTTATAGTCCTAGTCAACTTTACACTGTACTCAACAGAATCCTGCACTACCTAATGTATTTTTATGAACATTCAAATTATGTGGTCCAACTATTTCTCCCAAATTTAAACTACACAGTAAAAGTAATCCAAATAATATGCTTAACCTATGACTATTTATACTCTTTTCTAATACCAGAAGGTAACAAAAGAGTTCACCTGTAATTACAATATAGTGGCCATATATCTTTCATCATGCTGTGTTAGGTACTTGTAGTATGGAGCCTCTGAGATGGTGCCCAGTGATCTAAGCCACCTGGTTTTAAGATCCTTATGTAATCTCCTCCTATATTGTATCAGAACTGTGACCAAAAGAATACAGCAAAAGCGATGCTATAAAACTCAGCACAACTTCCTTTTATTAACTCTCTTAGGTACTTTTTCCTTTCTCTCCCTGACTCTCTCTCTCTGATTTTCTATGGAGAAACCACTGGCCATGTCATGAAGACACTTGGGCTGTAGAAAGGTATACTTGGCAAGAAACTGAGGTTTCTGGCCCACAGCCAAAGGGGAACAAAAGCCAGCAAATAACCGCACAAATGAGTATGGAAGTGGATCCTCCAGACCCAGATGACTATGACCTGACTGATAGCTTGACTAAAAATTCATCAGGCTGGAAGCAGTGGCTCATGCCTGTTATCCCAGTACTTGGGAGGCAGATCACTTCAGGTCAGAAGTTCGAGACCAGTCTGGCCAACGTGGTGAAATCTCGTCTCTACCAAAAATATAAAAAATTAGCCAGGTGTGGTGGCGCATGCCTGTAATCCCAGATCCTCAAGAGGCTGAGACAGGAGTATCACTTGAACTCGGGAGGTGGAGGCTGCAGTGAGCCGAGATTGTGCCATGGCACTCCAGCCTAGGCGACAGAGCCAGACTCCATCTCGGAAAAAAAAAAAAAAAAATCATCAGAGACCCAGAGCAAGAATGATGGCCAGGTATGATGGCTCACACCTGGAATTCCAGTGCTTTAGAAGGCCAAGGTAGAAGGATTGCTTGATGCCAGGAGTTCAAGACCAGTCTGGGCAACATGGCAAGACCCTGTCTCTACAAAAAAATTAAAAATTTAACCAGGCACGATGGCATGTGCCTGTAATCTTGGTTACTCAAGAGGTTGAGGCAGGAGGATGGCTTCAGCCCAGAAGTTCTAGGCTGCAGTGAGCTATGCTGCATCACCGCATCCCATCCTGGGTGACAGAGCAAGTCCCTGGCTCCAAATAAAACAATAAAAGAATCACTATGCAATTCCTGGTTGCCTTTTTCACAGAAATAGTGACCTGATAAATGTTTGCTGTTTTAAGCTAAGTTTTTCTGTTATTTGTCATACAGCATAGATAACACAGTACTCAGTTATAAGAGTGACTGTATATTAAGCAACATCCATCCTAGCACTATGTTACTGTTTTACATACTTGCCTCATTTAAGCACCACAACAGGTTAATAACTACAATTGTCATTTTTCAGAAAAAGAAACTGAAATACAATAATGTTAAGTAACTTGCTCAGGGAATCATAGCTTATTATATGACAAAATCAGGATTTAAACTTGATTGGCTATCTCCAGAGCCCATGTTATTTCCACTTACCATACTGATCAATAGTTATTCTGCTCTAAATACACAGACTCTCTTCTGCAAATATAATTAGTGCTTATCCAAACTTGATCATCTTTCCCTGATGTTGAAAATAATGGTTTTCCTCTTCTAATCAGTTTACATCCCATTACATTCATAGATTTTCTAATGAAGGAATATCTTTGAATTCCAAGAATAAACTCAAAGTTTCCTATGTTTTCAGGTATTTTGTTTTTTGTTAACTGCAGTCATGATGCTGTACATTACATCATCAGAAATTATTAATCTTGCATAAGTCAAACTTTTGTACCCTTTGACCAATACCACTCCATCTCCCCTCTCTGCTTCTATGAATGTGACTTTTTCATATTCCACACAGAAGTGAGATCATGCAGCATTTCTCTCTGTGTCTCTTTTCACTTAGTTTAATATCTCTAGCTCCATCCACGTTGTCACAAATGTTAAAATTTCATTCTTTTTAAGGCTAGATAATATTGTTTTTATATATATACACACACATATATATATATGAACACACACACAAAAAATATATACCATATTTTTTTCATTCGTCAGCAGACACTCAGGTTGTTTCCATATCTTGGCTATTATGAATAATGTTACAGTGAACATGGGTGCACAGATATCTCTTCTTGACCCAGATTTCAATTCCTTTGTATATATACCCAGAAGAAGAACTGCTGATCATATGATAGGCTCTATTTTAATTTTTTGAGGAAATTCCATATTGCTTACTATAATGGTTATACAAATTTACATTCCTACCAACAGCATACAAGGATTCCATTTTCTCCACATCCTCCCCAATACGTGCCTCCTGTCATTTTGAGAATAGCCATCCTAACAAGCATCAGGTGATACTCACTCAAGTCCGATTTCCATTTCCCTGATCATTATAGATGCCGAGGACCTTTCCATGTACCTGTTAGCCTTTTGGATTTCTCCTTTTGAGAAGTGTCTCTTTAAGTCCTTTGCCCATTTTTGAGTCAGGCTGTTTTCTTGCCATTGAGTTGTGTGAGTACTTCAAATATTTTGGATATTAATGTCTTATTTGATATATTTTTTACAAATATTTTTCTCATTCCATAGCTGTCTTTTCATTTTGATAATTTTTTCATTTGCTGTACAGGTTTTTAATTTAATTCCACATGTCTAATTTTGCTTTTGTTGCCTGTGTTTTTCTGTCATATTCAAACAATTATCACCAAGATCAATGTCAAGGTTTTTCCGAAAGTTTTCTTCTAAAAGTTGTATGGTTTCAGATCTTATGTTTAAGCCTTTAATCCATTTTGGGTTGATTTTTGTGTATGGTGTAAGATAAGCGTCCAATTTCATTCTTTTGCATATGGATACCCAGAATTCCCAATATCCTTTGTTGAAAAGATTATGCTTTCCCCATTGTAGGTTCTCAGCATCCTTGTCAAAGACCAGTTGCCCATAATTGCATAGGTTTATTTCTGGGTTTTCTATTAAGTTTCATTGGTCTGTGTGTATGTTTGTATGCTAGTGCCAAATTGTTTGATTACTATACTTTTATAACAAAATTTGAAGTTAGAAAGTATTATGACTATAGCCTTTGCTCTTCTTGCTGAAGATTACTTTCGATCTTTGGGGTCTTTTGGAGCTTCACATGAATTTTAGGACTGTTTCTCTATTTCTCTAAAAACAAATGGTTGGGGTTCTGATAGAGATTGCACTGAAACTGTAGATCACTTAAGGCTGTATGGACATTATAATAATATTAATACTTCTAATCCACAAACTCGGATGTCTATTTACTTGCTGCTTTAAATTTTTTTTTCATGAACTTATAATTTTCACTACACAAGTGATTCAACTCCCTGCTTAAGTTAATTCCTAAGTATTTTATTCTTTTTGTTGCTAATATAAGGAAAACTGTATCCTTAATTTCTCTCTCATATAGATCATAGTTAGTGTATGAAAACCCCACTGATTCCTAAGCATGTTGATTTTGTATCTCTAAACATTACTGAATTCATATATTATTTCTCCAAGTTTTCTGTGGAATCTTTAAGGTTTTCCATATTTATGACGTTATCTACAAATAGATAATTTTACTTCTTTCCCTTCCCATATAATGCATTCATTTCTTCTTCTTGCTTGACTGCTTTTCCCAGTATTTCTAGTACTACGTTGGAGAGAAATGGTAAAAGTGGGGATACTTGCCTTTTACCAAATCTTAGAGAAAAAGCTTTCAGTTTTTCCCAATTATGATGTTAACTGTGGGTTGTTCATATATGGGCTGTCTTAGTCTGTTCTGTGCTGCTATAACAGAATATCAGAAACTAGGTAATTTATTAAGAAAAGAAATGTATTTATCATATAATAGTTCTGGAGACTGGAAGTCCAATAACAAGGTGGTGGCATCTGATGAGGTTCTTCTTATGAAATCAACCCCAGAGGAAAGCAACAGGATAAGAGAGGGCAAAGGGTGGCAGGGGCACTATGGGGAGCTGAATCCAACCTTTTATAAGGCACCCACTCCTGCAATAAGGACCCACTTCCACAATAATGGTATCAATCCATTCATAAGAGCAGAGCCAATATAACCTAATCTCCTCCTAAAGAACCCACCTCTTAATATGGTTACAATAGTAATTAAACTTCAATATGTGTTTTGGAGGGGATAAACATTAAAACAACAGCATTGGCCTATATTGTATTGAGAAAAGTTCCTTCTATACCTATTATGTTGAGAGTTTTTTTTCATGAAAGGATATTGAACTTTGTCAAGTGTTTATCCTGCATCTATTGAGATATTAGTGTTTTTTTGTCTTTCACTGTATTAATACAGTATACTGCATTTATAGATTTTAGTATATTTCACTATACTTACATTCCAGAGATAAATCCCACTCAATCATGGTATGACTGTTAATGTATTCTTGAATTTGGTTTGCTAGTATTTTAAAGAGGATTTCTGCATCTATGTTTATCTGGAATATTGGCCTGTAGTTCTCCCCTTTCTTGTGTTTCTGTCTAGATTTGGAATCAGAGTGATGCAGGTCTCATAACACAAGTTTGGGCGTTGTAAGAGACAGGAAAAACTAAATTGTTTTTCCTACTCTCACATACAACACAGTAACAATTCTCTTCACCCAGATTTTTATGGGGTTTTTCTCACACTGACCACTTCCCTGACGCCACCTAGCTGTCATATAATTCAATCCAATTCTGACATTATCTACCTGGTCCCACAGATAAGGGCTCAGTCCCACAAGACTGCCCCCACAACTTCAGATGCTAATCACAAGTCCCAAGTTCTGACCCATACTTCTGACAAACCAGCTATAAATTTGGGATTCTCACAACTGTCTCCTCAAGTTTGATTCATTTGCTAGAGTGGCCCATAGAACTCAAGGAAACACTTTTACTTACTATTGCCAATTTATTACAAAGGAACTTTTAAAGGATGCAGATAAACAGCTAGATGGAAAAGATGCCTAGGGCAAAGTGTGAAGAAGGGACATGAAACTTACATGCCCTCTCCAGGTGTGCCACCTTTCAGGTACCTCCACATGTTTAACAACCCAGAAACTCCCCAAACTCTGTTCTTGGGATTTTTAAAGGAAACTTCATTACAGAGGCATGATTTATTAAATCACTGGCTTTGGCAATCAACCAAACCTGGAGGTCCAAGTTCTGGTAGCCAGCACCAATTCTGAGGCTATCCAGGACACTACCAAGAGTAGCGTCATTACAACAAAAGATGCTCCTATCACTCAGCAAAGCCCAAGACATTTAGGAACTCTGTTTCAGATGCTCTTATCACTCAAGAAATTACAAAGATCATAGAAATTATCTGTTGGGAACCAGGGTCAAAGATCACATATTGGAAAAACAATATTATCCTAGTGCTTCTATCTACCAGAGTTTTAGGAGCTCTAAGTCAGGAACCAGGGGCAGAGACCAATATAATATTTCTTATTTCACAAAAGTGTTCCCTCTTCTATTTTTCAGAAAAGTTCAAGAAAGGCTGGTACTACTTCTCCTTTAAATGTTTCATAGAATTCATCAGTGAAGTCATCTGGCCCTAGGCTTTTTTTGTTGGTTTTTTGATTGAGTGATTCAATCTCTGTATTTGTTATTGGTCTGTTTAGGCTCTTTATTTCTTCTTGATTCAGTAATGTTGGGTTGTATATTTCTAGGAATTTATCCACTTCTTCCAAGGTTATCCAATCTGGTGCCATAAATTATTGATAATAGTTCTTTATGATCCTTTTTGTTTCTCTGTTATCCATTGTAATGACTCTACTTTCGTTTCTAATTTATCTAAGTCTTTTTTTTCTTAGACTAGCTAAGAGTTTGATTTTTTTTTATCTTTCCACAAAACCAAGCCTGTTTTTTGTTGATTTTTTCCCCATTGTTTTTCTCTTTTGCATTTAATTTTTTTGTACTCTAATCATTATTTCTTTCTATATAGTAACTTTGGGGTTAGTTTGTTTTTTCTTTTTCTAGTTCTGTGAGTTAGAAAACTAGGTTAAGTGAGATCTTTCTTCTCTTCTAATTTAGGCATGTATTACTATAATCTTCCCTCAGAGTCTTGTTTTGCTACATCTCACAAATTTTAGTGAGTTATATTTGTTTTCATTTGCTTCAAGGTATTATTTAAATTCCCCTTTATTTCCTCTTTTACCAAATAGTTGTTCAACTGTATGTTTAGTTTTCACATTTTTGCTAATTTTCCCATTTTCTGTTATTGATTTCTAGATTCATTCCACCATGGTCTAAAAGATATTGGTATGATTTCCATCTTCTTAAATTTCTAAATACTAGTGTTGTGACCTAACACATGATCTATTCTGAAGAATGTTTCATGTGCACTTGAGAAGAATGAGTATTCTGCTGATTTGGAGGTAGAAAATCCTGTATATATTTCTTAGGTACATTTAGTGTACAGTGTTGTAAGTCAGGTGTTTCATTATTGATTTTCTACCTGAATGTTCCATCCATTATTGACAGTGGAACACTGAAGTCTCCTACTATTATTTTATTGCTACCATTTTCTCCCTTCAGATTTGTATTTGTTTTATATATTTATAAGATTGCTGGGTGCAAATATATTTAAATTGTTGTATCCTTCTGTTAAACTGACTCTTTTGTCATTATTTAATGGCCTTCTTCCTCTCTAGGGACAGTTCTTGTCCTAAAGTCTGTTTTGTCTAAGTTTAGCCACTTCTGCTCTCTTTTGGTTATAATTTACATGGAATAAGATATTCCTTCGTGTTCAGCCAAGTCTGTTCAAAGCAGCATATGGTTGGGTATTTTTTCTTTAATTCATTGAGTCACTCTATGCCCTTTGATTGGGGAGTTTAATCCATTTATACTTGAAGTAATTATTAACAGTAAGTACAGATTTATTACTGCCATTTTGCTACTTATTTTCTGCTTGTTTTGCAGGCTTTTGTTCCTTACTCTATTGCTGTCTTCATTTGTTATTTGATTGTGGGGTTTTTTTTTCTAATGGTTTGGTTTGATTTCTCTTTAGCATTTGTGTATTTACAATAGGTTTGCCTTTGTGGTTACAATTGTCTACTTTAATTTGGTAACAACGTAAATTCAATGGCCTACAAAACTCTACACTTTTACCTACCCGTACACTATGTGTTTTTGAAGTCAGAGTTTACTACTTTTCATACTGTAAATCCAATATCAATTTTCTGTCATTATACTTATTTTTAATACCTTTTTGTCTTTTAAGTCCTCTCTCCCACCCTACCTTAGTAACAGGATGCTGCTCTGTTTCCCAGGCTGCAGTGCAATGGGGCAATCCTAGCTCACTGCAGCCTCAAACTCCCAGGTTCAAGTGATCCTTCTGCCTCGGTTTCACAGGTAGCTGAGACTACAGGTGCCTACCACCATAACTGATAATTTTTTTGTTCTTCCTTCTTTTTGTAGAGATGAGGTCTTGCTACATTGTTCAGGCTGGTGTGAGACACCTTGCCTCATGTGATCTTCCCACCTCAGCCTCCTAAAGCAGTGGGATTACGAGTGTGAGTCACCACACCCAGCCTTCTTTAAAGTTTTATATTGGGGTTGCAGTTATTTCTGTACCACCCTTAACAGTATTATGTTATTCTATATTTGACTGTACATTTACCCCTGAGCTTTACATACTTTCTTTCATACATTTTTACATTGGTGTTTATCATTTTTCTATTCCATTTTAAGAACTCCATTAGCATTTCTTCTCAGGCAAGCCTAGTGATGACAAACTCCATCAATTTTCATGTGTCTGGGAAAGACTTTATCTCCTTTCATTTTTAAGGCTAGCTTTCCAGGGTATAATAATCATGGCTGGTCAGGTTTCCCCCTCCCCTCCCCCCACCCAGTACTTTGAATATATCATCCCATTATCTCCTAGCCTGGAATATACATGTTGAGAAATTCACTGATCATTTCACGGGGGTAGAGGCCGGCTTCCCTTGTATGAGATGAGTTGCCTTTCTCAGGCAGCTTTCAAAATTCTATCTTTGAGTTTTGACAATTATAATAAGTCTTGATGTAGACTTCTTTAACTGTTGGGTTCTGTGAGCTTGAGTCTGGATATCTCTTTTGCTCTCCATATTTAGGAAGTTTTGGGTTATTTCTTTTAAAAAAGAAAAAAGCTTTCTGCCTGCTTCTCTTCAATCCCTATAATGCATATATTCATTCAATTCTAGTGTCCCATAAGTTCCAGAGACTTTCTTCATTTTTTTCATTCTTTCTTTCCTCTTACTGGGTAATTCCAAATGACCTGTTTTCAAGTTCTCTTGATTCTTTCTTCTGCTTCACTAAGTCTGCTGCTGAAGCTCTCTACTGCACTTTCTAGTTTCTTCAGCATATTTTTCACCTCTAGAATTTCTGTTTGGTTCTTTCTCATGGCTTCACTTTCTTGATGTTCTCATTTTGTTTTTATGTTGTTTTCCTGATTTTGTTACATTATTTATCTGTGTTCTCTTACAGTTCACTGACCTTCAACAGTTATTTTGAATATTTTATCAGGGACTTCATGGATCTTCATTTGTTTGGATTGCTTGCTGGATATTTATTGTATTCTCTTGGTGGTGTCAAGTTTTCCTGATTTTTCATGTTCCTTGTATCCTTGCATTGCTGTCTGTGCACTTAAAGAAGTAGTCACATTCTCCAGTCTTTATGGACTGGCTTCAGAAAGGATAGCCAATTACTCAGATGGGAGCACTGCCTTGGGGGGAATGCAGGAGTATATTATTGCACTAAGCCTAGTGGCACACAGAGTGCCAAAGTGCAGGCAAGTACAACAACTCCTGGTTTATATGTATGCACTGGCGTGGCAGCTCAGGGAGCTACAGTTGGCAATATCAGTAACAGGGCAGTCCTCAGCTCCAAAAGCTACAGGGTGTAGGCAGTGGCTGCCAGCAGCACCTCTGTGTTAAGAAGTGAGCACCCCCGGGTAGGTGGGAGCCAAGGCAGGTGGTGGCAGAGGCCAGGTGGAGTTTGGTTGCAGGCATACATGTGGCAGTGGGGGCCATGGCCAGCTGTGGCCATGTGTGTGCATGGCTATTTGGCCCGCTGCATATGGACATGGATTGACAACAACTGTGGGACAGGGCGGTAGCTTGCATTCCTGCAGCTGAAGGGGTTGGCTGCAGACATATAAACAGAAGTAAAAACCAGAGCCAAGAGCAAGGACCAGGGCTGGCCATGGGCAAACACACTACAAACTGATAGTCTTAGGCTCCAAATTGTCTACCAGGTCATTCTACTCTTTAGACAAACCTCTCCAAGGAAACCCTCCAATGAAAATGGCAAAAGACAAGTAGAGCTTTAATAATCCATGCTAACCCTGCAAAATATCAATTTACTAGATAATTTGAAAATGATGATTTGTTTATAGTTAACCTTCTTGGATTCAATAGATTAAAATGCCTTTGTTTCCTAGCAAATCTAATTATTTTATGGTTATTTTAGCTTCTCTCAGACCAGAAGTAGAGTTGAAAATAAGCCCACTAACTTCAGACTATCATAATTTCCTAAAAAATAAAAACTCACCCTTTCTAACAATTTCTGAAGCTTTAATGTTTTCTCTTCACGTAACTTTTCCCTTAGCTGCTGTGCTTTCATTTGTTTTTCTTCATGTTTCTTCTTAGATTCTGCAATTGTTCTATTAATACAAACAAATGGACAAGAGACATGAAATGTTTACATGATAAGGCCAGAAAAAGTGTTCTTTAGACTTCATAGTTCTTAAAGTATGCAAAACTAATTTTGGCCCAACACTTCAGGAAAGCTTTGTTACTTTTCAATGGATCTGAAACTGTCCTGAAGAAATGTGCCCAAAAATGCCATGTAGCATTTTTATTTAACAATCAAGAGTAGCTAGTTTTCTTCCTGTGAACCACTTCAAATTAATTTTCAAATGCCAGACCTTTTACGAGAGGGTGAAGAAAGTTTTTCATGCATGTGAATTCCATGCCCTGGAGGTCTAGCAGGTTCTTCTTCTACAATGTCCCCCCAGGATGTATTTTGGCGCCAAGACTCACGAGCTGTTTAGAAAAAAATACTATCATTGTTTAACCACATAGGTCTATAAAACATTTGAGAACAAACTTTTGAACACTGTACTAACACAGCCAATATGCATATACACAATACCTTCATAGTCTGCAAGGACATCGTTCCAGTCCATGGACATACCACAGAAAGATACACTCCCACTGCCCATGCTGGCCTAAAATGTAATAAGGAAAGCTGAAAATCAAATCTTTGAACACAATTACAACTTTAGAAAATGAACCACACATGAAAATTTCCTACCTATTGTTAATATATTCCATTTAACCAACAGTTAAAAACCAGGAAAACGGTATCTACCAGTACACTCATAATAATTACCAAGTTAAAATACACAGCCTATTCATATTAAGAGCCTAGCAGCCATTAACAGCAGAGACAAATGAAGTAAATTTAAGAAATATACTGGTCTTATCCTATTACTACATAAATGCTAACATATACAGACCAAATACTGAAGAACTGAAGATTGTTTGGCATTAAAATTTAATAAACCAATATGTAAAACATTTAAAGTTATTTTATTTTTTAACAAATTCCCATCATTAACATATATATCCTAAGCACTTAGTAAAGGAAGGTAGTGTATCATTTGCTCATTTATTTATTTATTTATTTATTTTTGAGATTGAGTCTCACTCTGTGGCCCAGGCTGGAGTGCAGTGGCATGATCTCAGCTCACTGCAACCTCCACCTCCCGGGTTCAAACTATTCTCCTGCCTCAGCCTCCCGAGTAGCTGGGACTACAGGAGCCCGCCACCACACCCGGCTAATTTTTGTATTTTTAATAGAGGCGGGGTTTCATCATATTGGCCAGGCTGGTCGCAAACTCCTGACCTTGTGATCCACCAGACTCGGCCTCCCAAAGTGCTGGGATTACAGGCGTGAGCCACCATGCCCAGCCTACTTTTTGCTAATAGAATACAAAAGTAAAATACCTTAGCTTTGTCTTCACTCTCTATAAATTATAATTAGAGTAATGTTGAGTTCTTACTTTATGTCAGACTCAATTTTTTAACTGTTTTTAATAGAGCGGGGTTTTGCTATGTTGCCCAGGCTGGTCTCGAACTCCTGTCCTCAAGCAATCCTACTGCCTTGACCTCCCAAAGTGCTGAGATTACAGGCATACAGCACCACGACCGGCCTAGACTCAATTTCTTGACTGGTAAAATCACAATAACAACTTCTAATTTGTCAACTGTATCATATATGAAAATACTTAGTAATGGTAAAGTGCTAACAAAAGATTTGCTATTGTTTATTATGTAAGTCTAAATCATCCTGAGAATAATAGTTATGATTACTGAACATGATTTTTAAGTAACTAATTTTAAATAGGACTAGATGGACTCCAAGTCTTTCTGGCCCAGATAATTTTGTTTCTAAATATAAATTTTGAATAGTTATGTTAAAAAGTCTCACAGAAAAATCACTGTCGTTGTCAGTTTCAATGTTAATATCATTGTTTTCTTCAGCTTCAATTTCTCTAGTTAACTGTTCTTCTTCAGCAATAGCACTAGCAATGGCTTCTTCATTGGCCTTTTCTAGACGATCTGCTAGCTCTTCTTTTTTAGCAAGGACTTCTGCCATGGACTATAAAGTTAAAAACACATAAACAAAAAGAAAAATCATCACTTGACTGGAAAGTAATCATTTTTTATGTTATAACATGAACTCAACAGTATACATAAAATTGTACTGATCTAGAACCATAAAAGGTGGGGTTCTATATAGGCTCATCCACTTACTAGCTGTGTGCCTTAGAAGCTTCTAAAAACCAAGAACCTACTTGGTATTCCATAAAATGGAACAATAATCAATGATTTGCCTTATTTACCAGACAGCTATGTATGAGAAACTGTGAAGTTATTTATTTAACAGGTATTATTAATGACAAAGTGTGAATTTCATTTAAGTGCCAAAATTTA
Source organism: Theropithecus gelada (assembly GCF_003255815.1). Taxonomy (NCBI): domain Eukaryota; kingdom Metazoa; phylum Chordata; class Mammalia; order Primates; family Cercopithecidae; genus Theropithecus; species Theropithecus gelada. Next base: position 52,754,728 of record NC_037674.1, read on the forward strand.
AAACAATTATAGATTGAATACACTCATTAAATGTAAAATCAAAATAGTATACTATAATGGGAACATGGAAAGAATATATGCTATACTGGTGATGATGCTTTCTGAACATATATACACCTAACTTTAAAAAATGCATTATAAATAATAAAAACACATGAAATTCATTAATTAATAAATCCTCATGAGAAGCTAAAAATGTATACTAGAAACCCTAAATCAAACACTGAAATAACAAAAAACGTGTGGTTAATAAGCCATCAAAGGTGATAAAATAAAATTATTAAAAAATTAAAAATAGAAGGAAGAACACAAGTCAAAGAGAAAACAAATAGTAAAATGGTGGATTTAAACAAACTATATCAATAATTATATTACATGTAAATGTAACATGTAATAGGCAGGGATTATCAAATTAGATAAAAAATAAGACTGAACTATATGTTTCCTAGAAGAAAATAAACAGATTACAAATAAAAGATCTATGCTAATTAAAAGAGAGCTGAAATATTAATATCAGACACAGATTTCAGAGCAAAAAATATCACGAGGAATAAAGAAGACCATTTTATAATAAATAAAAGGGTCAATCCATCAAGACAACAAAACAATACTAAATGTTTATAGACATAGCAGAACTTCAAAATATATAAGGTAAAAACTTATTGAAATGCAAAAAAAATAAACCTAATGAGAATGTAAAACGATGCAACCAATTTGGAAAGCAGTCTGACAGTTGCTCAAAGAGTTAAACATAGAGTTCATATAACCCAACAGTTCCACTCCTACACATATATCCAGGAGAAATAAAAAATGTGCCCACACAAAAACTTTTATGCAAATACTTAAAGCAGTGCTATTCATAATAGCACAGTGGAAACAACCTAAATGTCCATCAACTGATGAATAAATAAAATGTGGTATATTCATTCAGTGGACTATACTATTTGATCACAAAAAAGAACGAAGTACTGAGACAAACTAAGATATGAATGAATCTCTAAAACATGCTAAGAAGCCAGTCACAAATAACCATATACTGCATTTCATTTCTATGAAATGTCTAAAATAGGCAAAATTATATATGGAGAAAGCAGTGTAGTGGTTGTCTATGGCATGTGTGGGTGGAGTGAAAGGGAGTAACTGCCCATGGGCACTGGGTTTCCTTTTCAGAGTGATGAAAGAGTTCTAAAGCTGATTATGGTGATGGTTGTACAACTCTGTGAATATACTAAAAAACAACAGTAAACTTGAAACAGATGGATTGTATTATATGTAAATTATTATCTCAATAAAGTTGTTACAAAAGAAATAGATCCACAGTTACAGTCAGTGATCTCAGTACCCCTCTCTCAACTGACAGAAAAAGTAAACAAAAAACTAGTAAGGATATAGAAGACCTGAACAATACTACCAACAAAATTGATCTAAGTATTTTCTCAAAAGAAATAAAAACATATGTTCACACAAAGATATATACAAAAACGTTCGTGGCATCTTTATTCATTTAAAAAAAGATGTAATTCAAATGTCTCTGGGCAAGTGAATGAACAAACATTGTGTTACATGCATATAACAGAATACTAGCAAAGTCAATTAACAGAATGAAGTATTAATACACACAGCTACATGGATAAATCTCAAAATAAGTATGTTGAGTGAAAGAAACCAAGCAAAGCTTACACAACTCAATTTATATAAAACTGTCATCACAGTGAACAGGCAACCTACAGAACGGAGAAAATTTTTGCAATCTACCCATCTGACAAAGCGTTAATATTCAGAATCTATAAAGAACTTAAACATATTTACAAGAAAAAAAAACAAACAACCCGGCCGGGTGCGGTGGCTCATGCCTGTAATCCCAGCACTTTGGGAGGCCAAGGCAGGCGGATCACGAGGTCAGGAGATTGAGACCATCCTGGTTAATACGGTGAAAACCCGTCTCTACTAAAAAATACAAAAAATTAGCCAAGCGTGGTGGCGGGCGCCTGTAGTCCCAGTTACTCGGGAGGCTGAGGCAGGAGAATGGTGTGAACCCAGGAGATGGAGCTTGCAGTGAGCCAAGACTGCGCCACTATACTCCAGCCTGGGCGACAGAGCAAGACTCCGTCAAGAAAGAGAAGAGAGAAGAGAAGAGAAGAGAAGAGAAGAGAAGAGAAGAGAAGAGAAGAGAAGAGAAGAGAAGAGAAGAGAGAGAAAGAGACCGGGAGAGAGAGAGAGAGAAAAGGAAGGAAGGAAGGAAGGAAGGAAGGAAGGAAGGAAGGAAGGAAGGAAGGAAGGAAGGAAGGGAGGGAGGGAGGGAGGGAGGGAGGGAGGGAGGGAGGGAGGGAGGGAGGGAGGGAGGAAGGGAACAAACGAACGAACGAACCCCATCAAAAAGTGGGCAAAGGATATGAACAGACACTTCTCAAAAGAAGACATTTATGCAGCCAACAGACACATGAAAAAATGCTCATCAACAGTGGCCATCAGAGAAATGCAAATTAAAACCACAATGAGTTACCATCTATCACACCAGTTAGAATGGCGATCATTAAAAACTCAGGAAACAAAAGACACTGGAGAGGATGTGGAGAAATAGGAATGCTTTCACATTGTTGGTGGGAATGTAAATTAGTTCAACCATTGTAGACAGTGTGGTGATTCCTTAAGGATCTAGAACTAGAAATGCCATTTGACCCAGCAATCCCATTACTGGGCATATACCCGAAGGATTATAAATCATGCTACTATAAAGACATACGCACACATATGTTTATTGTGGCACTATTCACAATAGCGAAGACTTAGAACCAACTCAAATGTCCATCAATGATAGACTGGATTAACAAAATGTGGCACATATATACCATTCAATACTATGCAGCCATAAAAAAAGATGAGTTCATGCCCTTTGTAGGGACACGGATGAAGCTGGAAACCATCATTCTAAGCAAACTATCACAAGGACAGAAAACCAAACACTGCATGTTCTCACTCATAGGTGGGAGTTGAACAATGAGAACACATGGACACAGAGCAAGGAGTATCACATACTGGGGCTGAGGGTGGGGGGCTGGGGGAGTGATAGCATTAGGAAAAATACCTAATGTAAATCACAAGTTGATGGGTGCAGCAAACCAACATGGCACATGTATACCTATGTAACAAACCCGTACGTTGTGCACATGTACCCTACAACTTACAGTATAATTTTTAAAAAAAAAAGAAAGAAAAGAAAAAACAGTTGTCTCATCACTACAGGAATTCTCTGTAACTCTCCACTGGAAACTAAACATTAAGGTGTTTATCACCTTATCACCTTTGGTTTGTCAAAACAAAACAAAAAGTATTCTTAAGACCTCTAAGAATACACTAATATTCACATTAAAGCAGAACTTATTTTCTTTTAGGTATGCAAGTTTGACCCTCAAAATAACCAAAAGGTTTTACGACTCTGCAAGTTTATATATGTGATGGAAATAAAAACAATGAGGTTAAGAATTTTTAATTCTTTCATGCTTATTTAAGTATGGGGGATAGATTTCCTCTTTTAAAATTTGATTCTACAGAATCAAACTGCAAAATATACAATTTGATATACAACTACTAAAACAAATGACCAAATTCCACCCCATACAATAAACTCACTACTTATTTGACCATAATTATGTTCAACATTTAGAAATGTTCATTACTAAAAGACACAAGATGAAAATCAATTGTTCTACCTTATTAAAAGAATCTAAACATTTGTTTTTTATATTACTATCACTTTTATTTTCCTTTTTACCCTTAAACAACCCATATCAAGTTTCATCTCTATTGCTATTATCCCTATGAAATGTATAATTTTACTTAATACCATGTGTTGTTAAGATCTTTCAGTATAAGGCATCAAATTTTAGAAGAAATTATAGTGCACAGCAGCCTTTAAAAAATAAAAATTAAGTAATTTTTCACAGCTTTTTATATGTGCCTATTTCTTTGGAAAGTTAGTTTTTAAACAAAGTTAGCATGATTTATTCCGGATTATCCCCAGGTCAAGTATCTTAATACTAAAATGAGCAAAAGGAAGAGATGGGTAGAAATATGTTGTCATCCAAAACCATAAATCTATAAATAATCACAAATCAATGCATTTTTAGAGATTCTGGAATAGGGATGATAAATAAATCTCATCTCAAAGACGAACTCCAAGCAAATGGTAGTGGCTGTCTAAAGTACTCTGTTAAGAAAGTTTTTAAAACTAAGTCTAGCAGACACCATTTCCCATCTATCGGAATGCTAGATGTAGCATGAAAGACTTTATTGTTACTAGTTTAGATTCTTAACTCTGGGCTAAAGAGCATTTGATCAAATCACACACAAACCAAATGATTTTGAACAAGTCACTTAACTCTCAACAGTCTCACTTTCTTCCTCTAAAAAACAAGAATCTTAACTATATCAAAAGTTTACCATAAGAATAAAATGTTAAAATGAAATAACATATATAAAAATGCTTTAAAAAGTATAAATCATACAAGTTATTATTATTGGGGTTTATGCCTCTTAAATATACTCAGAATTCTGATAAGTTGTTCTTACCAAGTTAGCAGCACTCACATTTGAAATATCTGAAGGGTCCATTTCATTTTCTATCCTTGCTTTCTCTGCTGGAAATTTTTCTTCATTTACTTGTAAAGGAGGTGTACCAGCTTGCAGCATAACTGAAACACACTCTGTATCAATGTGGACAGCAGGTATTTCAGAAGTTCGAACATAATTGTCTTGAATACTGCCAGAATTCTTCACATCATCCAATGTACTCACTGTGAACTAACAAAACGTAGAGAATGAATCAGAGATAATTTAAAAATACAAACTATTCCACTCTAGAAGAAGAGATGATTTTGCTTAACCTATGAAGAGGTACTTGATTGGATGACAGAAAATTTACTCATCTCTTTTGCATGTTTCAAGTGTAACAAAAGGACAGGGACCATTAAACACAAATTTTACTTGCATGCCTACTATGTACTGGGCACTGTCGAAAGTTTTCTAAGAAATTAAGCAATTTATATTGTAATTTTCTTGTAGTAGGCCAATTTGTGATGAGTATTTTATGTCCTTTGCAAAAGAAATCTAGTCACAAGTATGAGGCATTCACTGTATTATACTCATACAACCAAAAGTATTACATAGTCTTTTGCAAAGACTGTCTAATATCGAATGAGGACACTCAGCACTTTTGAAAAAATCCTGAAACCAATTTTTACAAAAATATATTTGGAGGGCATTTTACAAAAAAAATATTTATATTATTCTCTTCAGATAATACTAACATGATCTCAAAGTATCTTTGTTAAAAATTCATATGGTACATGAACCCAATTCTCAGATCTGAAAGAGAAAAGCATGACCAAAGGGTGAAGATTGAAAGCATGTAGTGTCTCATTATGACATTCATACACCTTAGATTTAGATATCTTCCCTATTCCCCTTTAGGAATATTTAATAACAAACCAACAGAAATGTAAATACAATATAAAAAAACAAATACTGGCGTAGGCTAAATACACATCCATTTTTTTAAAACCTTTCAATTTAGTAGAGTCAAGCCTTTATTTTTACTTTGGACAGAGAAGAGAAAGAACAGTACTGTGTTTTCCAATGATACTCCAAGTCAAAGAACTAAAATCTAAAATTATGAATTTAAAACTCACATCACTTCTTAAATAAACATTAGATAAACACTGCAGTGGCCATAAACCTCCCCCCAGTTTGATAAATTATTTATACAAATATCAAACTTGGCTAAGTCTCGTAAACTACTTTAAAAATTCTACTATTAGTCCGAACTTAAAGTGTCCCAAAGTGTTGATTTTAGCATAAGCATTATTTAAATTACATAACATTGTTTATATTGCTATCAACTTTATTTATATGTTAGTCGCCATGGTTTATAATCTTCTTGGCAATATTTATATTAGCATTAGTTATGTGTACACTACTCAATCCCACCTATTAAAAAACTCAGTATCATTTATATAACAAAATCAAAGCTAAACTATGAAGTAAAGACATTAATATGCTAATTCCATCTTTAGAATGACAGTGGAGAAAACAAATATCATCAACTTGGCTGCCATCAGCAGTGAACTTTTATACTGAAAAATTTTAGCAACAGTTTTACTTGTTGAAAAGTTCTATGTACAGATTATTCCTGAAATCTCAATAGCATATAGGTTTATTTACTACACACAACTGCATAATTTTTAGACTAAGTTATATTTTTTAGCTAAATACAGCAAAAATGCTGTTAAGTATTATAAAAAGTAGTTTATTCACTAAGTATCTCTAAAGTAGCTTACAACACTAAAGAGTTTCTTAAAGTTACATCAAACAAATGTATACCAACTAATTCCTATGCATTTAGGACTCTTCCATATTGTGAGAAATTAAAAAGCACATAAAATACTGCCCAAAAAGGAATTTGCAATCTCACACAGGCATAAAACCAATACACATTAAAGAGTTTATAGATCAGAAACAATGTTAAGAGTCATTCTCATCAGTAAAGGAAGATAAGGAATTTGAGGAGCATTTCCAGTTGAAAAAAATCCTACAGGTAAAAAGAGAAAGAATTTCAAAAAGCAGATATTATTCTGGACCAAAAACATTACAACCATTTTACAACTGATCTATTTAGTTCCTGTAGTATGATATTTTAAAAAAAGCTCCTGTATTTTATTAGTCATTTTACATCAAATTACACCAACGGAACATGAACCTTCATATAAACAAATACCTAAAAGTATAAACTAGTACATCAAATAGGTAAAATAAACATCAACTCAACTCACAGAAGAAATACTGGGAATATTAACTTTAAGGAATTATATTAAATATTATCAGCAAATTACACTCAATTTTCAGTAAGTAGAATAAGTTCAAATTTTAACACGGCAAATGAGGCACAAAGACATCACCTTAACCAAGTACTCAAAGTTAATAACAAACCTAGCCAAATTGATATCACATGCCTCTAGATGTGACACTAAGGACAATCACTTTATTCCTATCAAAAATGCGTAAGCTAAATTGAACAATGTTCAATTTGAACATTGTTCAAACAGTGAACAAAGGACAATGTACAAAAAAAAACCTACAATGTATTCTTCAAAACGATTAATGTCATGAAAGACAGACAGGCTGAGAAACTATATCCAATGAAAAATATTAAAGAAACATATCAAACGAACTGAGTAATTCCACATTGGATCCTGGAGGACATTCTATTTTTAAAAAATTATTGGGAAATCTAAAAAACTTTAAATATAGACTATAAATTAAATAATACATATATATCAAATTCTCTGAATTTTATAATTGTAACGTGGTTATATAAATTTATTTGTTCTTTGGAGATCCATGCTCTAGGATTTAAAGGTGAATGCTTATGATGTTTGCACATCACTCTCAAATGTTAAAGCATTTAACATGTGTGTATAATATGTAACAAGAGAAAAGAAAAAAATGTGGTAAATATTAATTTGTGAATGTGCGTGAATGGTATGGGAGGATTTCATTGTTCTATTCTTGCCACTTTTCTATAGGTCTATAGACCTGAAATTTTCACAGTAAGTTAAAAAATAAAGTACAAAACTAAGACATTCCAGTACACATGTACACATACCCCTTTGAAAAAGACAGTAAAAGGATTTTCAGAATGTACTACCTGGGTTTTTTCGGCAAGAGGATGGTCACAAGAGTGTAATGAGTCTTTGGGATGAGATTCTATAGTATTAGAAGATCCATCTCCAACAAATTCACCTTTCTGTATGCTTTCATCAGGTAAAAGACATACATTTTCTTTATCACTATCATCCTTTGATCTTGCAGCTTCTGTTGCCAATGAAACTTTTGGCAACACTGCTATTGATCGAGAACGAATAGGCCTTCCTCTCTGAACAGTCTCCCATCCTTCAGCATCTTTCCGTTCTATGCAATTAAAGCAAAAAACAAATCAAGATTTATTTAGATGATAAAAATATTTGGAAACTCATAGAATAAAGACATTTCCAATTTAATTCCCAACAAATAATATACAAACATGACAGTATTGTACAAAATGTATATTTGTATATACATATTTAAATAAATGTGTGTATAATTATCCCTACTTCACAAATGACAAAACTGAAATTCAGATTAAGGCTGACCTAATGTCAGATAGTCAGTGAGTAATAATAAATATTTAAATAGTGAATACTATGTGTGAGCACTGTTTTAAGTGCTTTATATATAGTATCTCTTTTAATCTTCACAATAATAAGATCAGTATTATCATACCCATTTAAGCAAGGAGGAAACTGAGACAAAGAGAAATTAAGTAATTTATCCCAGATCATGCACAGAGTAAAGGTAATGCCAAAATGCTAGTCTAGGTACATTGGTTCTGGTGTCCATCCTAATGGCTATATAAAAACTGTCTCTTCATCTTTCAGAATCCAAACATCTACCTCCAAAGTCCAAGTTCTTCCCTCTATCCCAGCACCAACAGCATACCTTGACTTAAATAAACTGTTTTTAGGATCATTAAATTATAGGATATTAATTGATAGCACCCCAGAGGATCTAGTCCAACATTTCACCACATATACATGGAAACTAAGGTCCTACGTTCAAAGCCACACACCAAAATAGCCTAAAATAAACCACAAAAAAATAGCCTAAAATAAATAAGAATCTTTATCTAAAATATGACAATGTTGAGGTATAGTGGTGCTTACAGCCCAAATTTTAAATTTTTATTGGCTGATTACAGTCTTTCGAAACTAATATAAAGAATTCTAGTTCTGGCCAAAATGAAGTAACCATTCCTTCATTTTGGGCCCTCCATCTTACAATTAAAAACCCTAGTTAAAACACATTAAGCATAGGAAGACTCTAAGAGATAGACTACAGTAGACTGCCTTAGGATTTAGGGGACTTGAAAAGCAGCAAAGTGGTGAGTTCCCTGGGTTTCCTTACTGTCTCCTATATATTCCAGACAGGATGCTGCAACAGTCTCCAAAAACATCAACAGGCAAAGACAAAATAGGCATCAAGAAATGCCTCTTTTGCCAAGACAAAGCACAGAAAAAAGGGTGGCCTAACAAAACAGAAAATCTCTTTAGCAATACCCACTCGACTACAGCCAAACACCAGTGGAACCCCTGTTCCCCATAGTTTCAGTAGGGGTAAACTAGGAGCTTAACTTCCATCTCCTACCTAACACAAATAGATGGTACTCCAATTCCCCTATCCAAATAGCATCAGCAGGGCCCAGTGGTGAACAGAGCCTCCTCTCACTAGCTCTCACCCTCACCCAATATCAGCAGGGCCCTATAGAAAGCTGAGCTTCTGCTATCACCAGCATCAAGGAGGCAGAAAAAGTAGTTGGAAGCAGATTTGTTTGACACTGGGATTCCCCCTTTCCTTTTCCTTACGTCAGTAGAACCCAGCAGGAAGCTAGGATCCCACCCCAACCTACAGCAACAAGGTGGTATGAGTCAGTCCTGCTTCCACTTCTCCCCTCCTTAGTGTGAAGGTGATCAAGCAGGGAACCGAGCTTACAAAACTAGTAGGAGGAAAGGAAGTGATACAAGTCGGTTTGATACTTTTTCTGCAAAGTTATCACAAGACCAAGAACAATCTCAGAATCTGTGAGACAATATTTGAGTCTCACAGACAATACTGAAAAAGTATTGAAAAAATAATGGCTGAAAAATTCCTAAATTTAGTGAAACAGAGAAAACTATGAATTCAAGAAAGTAAGTGAATCCCAAATATGATAAACCCAAAAAAGTCCATAGTAAGACACATCATAATTAAAGCTCTCAAAACTAAAGACAAAGAAAAATCATAATTAAACCTCTGAAAACTAAACACACACAAAAAAATCTTGAAAGCAGTCAGAAGACGTATTACCTATAGAGAAACATCAATTCAAATCATAGCAGATTCCTCATCTGAAACAATGGAAGCCAAGAGGAAGTGGCACATTTAGCAAGGGACTGAAAGAACTGCCCATAGTGAATTTTATTAATATATGTGGTGAACATATCCTGCAGAATGAAAGGAAAATAAAGGCATTCACAGATAAAGGAAAAACTAAGGGAATAAATCACTAGCAAAACTACCTTTAATAAATGGCTAAAGAAAGTTCCCAAAAGAGAAATGAAATAATGAAAGAAAGTTTGAGGCCAGGCATGGTGGCGCATGCCTGTAATCCCAGCACCTTAGAGGCCGAGGCGGGTGGATTACCTGAGATCAGGAGTTCGCAACCAGCCTGACTAACATGGTGAAACCCCATCGCTACTAAATACAAAAAAATCAGCCAGGCGTGGTGGCGCATGCCTGTAATCCGAGCTACTTGGGAGGCTGAGACAGGAGAATCGCTTGTACCTGAGATGGGGAGGTTGCAGTAAGCCCAGATCACGCCATAGCACTCCAGCTTGGGCAACAAGAGCAAAACTCCGTCTCAAAAAAGTATACAAATAAATAATAAAAGAAGGTTTGAAACTTCAAAAAGGAAAGAACATTGGAATGGTTAAAAATGGAAGTAAATACAGTTGCTCCTTAACTTACAATGTGGTCACTTCCTGATTAAACCCACAGTAAGTTGGAAATATAAAATCAAAAATGGATTTAATACACTTACCCTACCAAACATAACTAGCCTAGACTACCTTAAATACGCTGAGAACACTAACAACCTACAGTTGGGCAAAATCATCTAATACAAAGCTTATTTTATAATAGAGTGTTAATATAACTCACATAATTTATTGAATACTATACTGATAGTGAAAAACACTTTCAGCTGTTGGGTAAGATTGCATGGCTACTCAAAATATGGTTTCGATTGAATGCATATTGCTATCACACCATCATAAAGTTGAAAAGTCATAAGTTGGGACTCATTTGTATAATTAGCCTTCTCATGAATTTTTGGATCATCTTTCATAGTAATGCAAAATTACATCATCAATTGAGGTAGTGCTCAATGTACACAGATAAAATATTTGAGATAATGATATTTTAAAAGTAGAGACAGTTAAGGAAACTAATTAAAAGGTAAGGTTTCTAAATTTCACTCACAGTGGGGTATGCCAATATCAGTAGACTGTGATAAATCAGATAAGTATAATGTAATACCTAAAGTAACCACTAAGGAAACTATACAAATCAATATTGTTTAAAACACTATGAATAAATCAAAAGAGAATCAAAAAAATTTTCAAGTAACCCATAGACAGGCAAGAAATGCACAGCAGTTGAAAGAGAGAAAACAGAAATAATAAAATGAACAGATTTATCAATAATTAACTTAAATGTATATACACATATATACACATATACACATATATACACTTATATGTTATATATATACACACACACTTATATACGTATAGTTTAAGTATGTTTTTAAGTATTAGTTTAAGTATATTTTTAAGTATATATATATATGTGTGGTCAAGCAGGGAGCTGAGCTTACAAAACTGGTACATAAGTATATACTTAGATATGTATATACTTAAAAATATACTTAAACTATATGTTATCTAACTCATCTAAATACAAAAACATAGGTAGGCTATAAGTAAAAGAATAGAAAAGATATACCACGCAAACATTAAGAATCAGTAGAGGGTAAGAAATAGAGAATCCTGAACAAAGAAAATTACTAAAGACAAAAAATACATTGGAGGCCGGGCGTGGTGTGGCTCAAGCCTGTAATCCCAGCACTTTGGGAGGCCGAGACGGGCGGATCACAAGGTCAGGAGATCGAGACCAACCTGGCTAACACAGTGAAATCCCGTCTCTACTAAAAAAATACAAAAAACTAGTCGGGCGTGGTGGCAGGCGCCTGTAGTCCCAGCTACTTGGGAGGCTGAGGCAGGAGAATGGCGTAAACCCGGGAGGTGGAGCCTGCAGTGAGCCGAGATCCGGCCACTGCACTTCAGCCTGGGTGACAGAGCGAGACTCCGTCTCAAAAAAAAAAAAAAAAAATACATTGGATAATGATAAGAAGTATCATTCCATAATGAACACAAAACATTCCTAAATGTATAAATACCAAACAAATGAAACTCAAGATACACTGTGGAAAAACAGCAACTGACAGAACTATTGACAGAAAATCAGCAAATATATTAATATAAAAGAAATGAATAAGATCAACCAACAGAAAATGACATATATAGAAAAATCTATCCAACAACAGCAAAAAAAAATTTCAAATGCTCACAGAACATTAACCATGATAAACCGTATCTGTGGCATAAAATAAACTTCTGCAAGTATAAAATTACTGACATCACACAAAGTATGTTCACAATAGGAATGAAACAGGAACATTACTACAGATCTTCCAGCCATTTAAAGTATAAGAAAGGAATACTACAAACAACTTTATGCCAATAATTTCAATGACATGGAATAAATGGAGCAATCCCACAAAAACCACTAGCTACCAAAACTCAACAAAGATAAAACACACAATCTGAATAGCCCTGTAACTGTTAAAGAAACTCAATATGTAATTTAAAAGAAAGAGGTTTCTCTCAGCCCAGATGGTTTCTCTCACAAATTCTACTAAAAACTTTTTTAAAGATTCACACGAGTGCTATGGAAACTATTCCAGAAAATAGAAGAGAAGGGAACACATCCCAGGTTATCCAAAGCTAATATTGTTACCCTGCTTAAAAAAATTACACAATACAAAAAAAAAAATAAACCGACATACCAAAACCTCTCATAAACTTAGATGCAAACATTTTCAACAAAATAACAGTATATAAAATATACCAATATATAAACTGAATTATAAGCTATGAACAAGTGAAATTTATTTCAGATATGCCATCCCAGTTCACCATTCAAAAACCAATCAATGGGGGAGCTTTGACCAAAACGGGTGAATAGGAACAGCTCCGGTCTGGAGCTCCCAGCGTGATCAATGCAGAAGAAAGGATTTCTGCATTTCCAACTGAGGTACCTGGTTCATCTCACTGGGACTAGTTGGACAGTGGGTGCAGCCCACGAAAGGCAAGCTGAAGGAGGGCTGGGCATCGCCTCACTCAGGAAGCACAAGGGGTCGAGGGATTTCCCTTTCCTAGCCAAGGGAAGCCATGACAGACTGTACCTGGAAAAATGGGACACCTGGACACTCCAACCCAAATACTGCGCTTTTCCCACGGTCTTAGAAACCGGAAGACCAGGAGATTCTCTCCCGTGCCTGGCTCAGCAGGTCCCACACCCATGGAGCCTTACTCACCACTAGCGCAGCAGTCTGAGATCAACCTGCGAGGCTGCAGCTGGGCAGGGGGAGGGGCGTCTGCCATTGGTGAGGCTTGAGGAGGTAAACAAAGTGGCCAGGAAGCTCGAACCAGGCGGAGCCCACTGCAGCTCAGCAAGGCCTACTACCTCTATAGACTCCACCTCTGTGGGCAGAGCATTCCTGAACAAAAGGCAGCAGAAACTTCTGCAGACTTAGACCTCCCTTTTGACATCTCTGAAGAGAGTAGTGGCATTTGAGCTCAGAGGATGCACAGACTGCTTCCTCAAGTAGGTCCCTAACACCCAAGTAGCCTAATTGGGAGATACTTCCCTGTAGGGGCCGACAGACACCTCATGCAAGTGGGTGCCCCTCTGGGACAAAACTTCCAGAGAAAGGATCAGGCAGCAATGTTTGCTGTTCTACAATATTTGCTGTTCCGCAGCCTCCACTGGTGACGCCCAGGCAAACAGTGTCTGGAGTGGACCTCCAGCAAACTCCAACAGACCTGCAGCTGAGGGACCTGACTGTTAGAAGGAAAAGTAACAATCAGAAAGGAATAGCATCAACATCAACAAAAAGGACATCCACACCAAAACCTCATCTGTAGGTTACCAACATCAAAGACCAAAGGTAGATAAAACCACAAAGATGAGGAGAAACCAGAGGAGAAAAGCTGAAAATTCTAAAACCCAGGGTGCCTCTTCTCCTCCAAAGGATCGCGGCTCCTTGCCAGCAACAGAACAAAACTGGTTGGAGGATGACTTTGACGAGTTGACAAAAGTAGGATTCAGAAGGTCAGTAATAACAAACTTCTCCAAACTAAAGGAGCATGTTCTAACTCAACGCAAGGAAGCTAAAAACATTAAAAAAAGGTTAGACGAATGGCTAACTAGAATGAACAGTGGAGAGAAGACCTTAAATGACCTGATGGAACTGAAAACCATGGCAAGGGAATTTCATGATGCATGCACAAGCTTCAATAGCTGATTTGATCAAGTGGAAGAAAGGATATCAGTGATTGAAGATAAAATTAATGAAATGAAGTGAGAAGACAAGATTAGAGAAAAAAGAGTAAAAAGAAACGAAGAAAGCATCCAAGGAATATGGAACTATGTGAAAAGACCAAATCTACATTTGACTGGTGTACCTGAAATGGATGGGGAGAATGGAAACAAGTTCAAAAACACTCTGCAGGATATTATCCAGAACTTCCCCAACCTAGCAAGGCAGGCCAACATTCAAATTCAGGAAATACAGAGAACACAACAAAGGTATTCCTCAAGAAGAGAAACCCCAAGAAACATAATTGTCAGATTCACCAAGGTTGAAATGAAGGAAAAAGTGTTAAGGGCAGCCAGAGACAAAGGTCGGGCTACCCGCAAAGGGAAGTCCATCAGACTAACAGTGGATCTCTCAACAGAAACCCTACAAGCCAGAAGATAGTGGGGGCCAATATTCAACATTCTTAAAGAAAAGAATTTTCAACACAGATTTTCTTTCTTTTTTTTTTTTTTATTATACTTTAAGTTCTAGGGTACATGTGCACAGCATGCAGGTTTGTTACATATGTATACATGTGCCATGTTGGTTTGTTGCAGCCATTTACATTAGGTATATCTCCTAATGCTATCCCTTCCCCCTCTCTCCACAATAGGACCTGGTGTGTGATGTTCCCCTTCCTGTGTCCAAGTGATCTCATTATTCAATTCCCACCTATGAGTGAGAACATGTGGTGTTTGGTCTTCTGTTCTTGCGATAATTTGCTGAGAATGATGGTTTCCACTTGCATCCATGTCCCTACAAAGGACACAAACTCATCCTTTTTTATGGCTGCATAGTATTCCATGGTGTATATGTGCCACATTTTCTTAATCCAGTCTGTCACTGATGGACATTTGGTCAACCCAGAATTTCATATCCAGCCAAATTAAGCTTCATTAGTGAAGGAGAAATAAAATCCTTTACACACAAGCAAATGCTGAGAGATTTTGTTACCACCAAGCCTGCCTTACAAGAGCTCCTGAAGGAAGCACTAAACATGGAAAAGAACAAACGGTACCAGCCACTGCAAAAATATGCCAAGTGGTAAAGACCATCGATGCTAGGAAGGAACTGCATCTACTCACAGGCAAAACAACCAGTTAACATCATAATGACAGAATCAAACTGACACATAACAATATTAACCTTAAATGTAAATGGGCAAAATGCCCCAATTAAAATGCACAGACTGGCAAATTGGATAAAGAGTGAAGACCCATCAGTGTGCTATATTCAGGGGACCCATTTCATGTGCACAGACACACATAGGCTCAAAATAAAGGGATGGAGGAAGATGTACCAAGCAAATGGAAAGCAAAAAAAAAAAAACCAGGAGTTGCAATCGTAGTCTCTGATAAAACAGACTTTAAACTAACAAAGATCAAAAGAGACAAGGCCATTACGTAATAGTAAAGGGATTGACTCAACAAAAAGAACAAACTATCCTAAATATATATGCACCCAATACAGGACCACCCAGATTCATAAAGCAAGTCCTTAGAGACTTACAAAAAGACTTAGACTCCCACACAATAATAATGGGAGACTTTAACACCCCACTGTCCATATTAGACAGATCAACAAGACAGAAGGTTAGCAAAGATATCCAGGACTTGAACTCAGCTCTGCACCAAGCAGACCTAATAGACATCTACAGAACTCACCACTCCAATTCAACAGAATATACACTGTTCTCAGCACCATATCGTACTTATTCTAAAACTGACCACATAATTGGAAGAAAAGCACTCCTCAGAAAATGTAAAAAAACAGAAATCATAACAAACTCTCTCTCAGACCAGAGTGCAACCAAATTAGAACTCAGGACTAAGAAACTCACTCAAAAACGCACAACTACATGGAAACTGAACAACCTGCTCCTGAATGACTACTGGGTACATAACAAAATGAAGGCAGAAATAAAGATGTTCTTTGAAACCAAGCAGAACAAAGACACGATGTACTAGAATCTCTGGGACACATTTAAAGTAGTGTGTAAAGGGAAAGTTATAGCACTAAATGCCCACAAGAGAAAGCAAGAAAGATCTAAAGTTGACACCTTAACATCACAATTAAAAGAACTAGAGACGCAAGAGCAAACACGTTCAAAAGCTAGCAGAAGGTAAGAAATAACTAAGATCAGAGCAGAGCTGAAGGAGATAGAGACACAAAAAAACCCTTCAAAAAAAATCAATGAATCCAGGAGCCAGTTTTTTGAAAAGAAAATTGATAGACGGCTAGCAAGACTAATAAAGAAGAAAAGAGAGAAGAATCAAATAGACACAATAAAAAACGATAAAGGGGATAGATATCACCACCGATCCCACAGAAATACAAACTACCACCAGAGAATACTAAAACACCTCTATGCAAATAAACTAGTAAACCTAGAAGAAATGGATAAATTTATGGACACATACACTCTCCCAAGACTAAATCAGGAAGAAGCTGAATCCCTGAATAGACCAATAGCAGGCTCTGAAATTGAGGCAATAATTAATAGCCTACCAACCAAAAAAAAACCCAGGACCAGACGGATTCACAGATGACTTCTACTAGAGGTACAAAGAGGAGATGGTATCATTCCTTTTGAAACTATTCCAATCAATAGAAAAAAAGGGAATCCTCCCTAATTCATTTTATGAGACCAGCATCATCCTGATACCAAAGCCTGGCAGAGACACAACAAAAAAAAAAGAGAGAGAATTTTAGACCAATATCCCTGATGAACATTGATGCGAAAATCTTCAATAAAATACTGGCAAACCGAATCCAGAAGCACATCAAAAAGCTTATCCACCCAAAATCAAGTCAGCTTCATCCCTGGGATGCAAGGCTGGTTCAACATACGCAAATCAATAAACATAATCCAGCATATAAACAGAACCAAAGACAAAAACCACATGATTATCTCAATAGATGCAGAAAAGGCCTTTGACAAAATTCAACAGCACTTCATGCTAAAAATTCTCAATAAACTAGGTATTGATGGGACGTATCTCAAAATAATAAGAACTATTTATGACAAACCCACAGCCAATATCTCACTGAATGAGCAAAAACTGGAAGCATTCCCTTTGAAAACTGGCACAAGACAGGGATGCCCTCTCTCACTGCTCCTCTTCAATATAGTGTTGGAAGTTCTGGCCAGGGCAATCAAGCAGGAGAAAGAAATAAAGGGTATTCAATTAGGAAAAGACAAAGTCAAATTGTCCCTGTTTGCAGATGACATGATCGTATATTTAAAAAAACCAATGTCTCCACCCAAAATCTCCTTAAGCTGATAAGCAACTTCAGCAAAGTCTCAGGATATAAAATCGATGTGCAAAAATCACAAGCATTCCTGTACTCCAATAACAGACAAACAGAGAGCCAAATCATGAGTGAACTCCCATTCACAATTGCTTCAAAGAGAATAAAATACCTAGGAATCCAACTTACAAGGGATGCAAAGGACCTCTTCGAAGGAGAACTACAAACTGCTGCTCAACAAAATAAAAGAGGACACAAACAAATGGAAGAACATTCCATGCTCATGGATAGGAAGAATCAATATCATGAAAATGGATATACTGCCCAAAGTAATTTATAGATTCAATGCCATCCCCATCAAGCTACCATTGACTTTCTTCACAGAATTGGAAAAAACTACTTTAAAGGTCGTATGGAACCAAAAAAGAGCTCGCACTGTCAAGACAATCCTACACAAAAAGAACAAAGCTGGAGGCAACACACTATCGAACTTCAAACTATACTACAAAGCTGCAGTAACCAAAACAGCATGGTACTGGTACCAAAACAGATATATACACCAATGGAACCAAACAGAGCCCTAAGAAATAACACCACACATCTATAACCATCTGATCTTTGACAAACCTGACAAAAAACAAGAAATGGGGAAAGAATTCTCTATTTCATAAATGGTGCTGGGAAAACTGGCTCACCATATGTAGAAAGCTGAAACTGAATCCCTTCCTTACACCTTATATAAAAATTACTTCAAGAATGATTAAAGACTTAAATGTTACCTAAAACCATAAAAACCCTTGAAGAAAACCTAGGCAATACCATTCAGGACATGGGCATGGGCAAAGACTTCATGACTAAAACACCAAAAGCAATGGCAACAAAAGCCAAAATTGACAAATGGGGTCTAATTAAACTAAAGAGTTTCTGCACAGCAGAACAAACTACCATCAGACTCAACAGACAACCTACAGAATGGGAGAAAATGTTTGCAATCTACCCATCTGACAAAGGGCTAATATTCAGAATCTACAAAGAACTTAAACAAATTTACAAGAAAAAAACAAGCCACCCCATTAAAAAGTGGGCAAAGGATATGAACACACACACTTCTCAAAAGAAAAAATTTATGCAGCCAAGAGACACATGAAAAAATGCTCATCATCACTGGTCACAGAGAAATGCAAATTAAAACCACATGAGATACCATCTCACACCAGTTAGAATGGCGATCATTAAAAAGTCAGGAAACAACAGATGCTGGCGAGGACGTGGAGAAATAGGAATGCTTTTACATTGTTGGTGGGAGTGTAAATTAGTTCAACCATTGTGGAAGACAGTGTAGCAATTCCTCAAGGATCTAGAACTAGAAATACCATTTGACCCAGCAATCTCATTACTGGGTATATACCCAAAGGATTATAAATCATGCTACTATAAAGACATATGCAAACGTATGCTTATTCCAGCACTATTCACAATAGCAAAGACTTGGAACCAACCTAAATGTCCATCAATGATAGACTGGATTAAGAAAATGTGGCACATATACACCATGGAATACTACGCAGTCATAAAAAAGGATGAGTTCATGTCCTTCATGTCCTTTGTAGGGACATGGATGAAGCTGGAAACCATGATTCTTGGCAAACTATCGCAAGGACAGAAAACCAAACACCGCATGTTCTCACTCATAGGTGGGAACTGAACAATGAGAACACTTGGACGCAGGGCGGGGAACATCACACACTAGGGCCTGTCGTGGGTGGGGGCTGGGGGTAAAATACCCAATGCAAATGACAAGTTGATGGGTGCAGCACACCAACATGGCACGTGTACACTTGTGTAACAAACCTGTACATTGTGCACATGTACCCTAGAACTTAAAGTATAATAATATTAAAAAAAAAAAAAAAAATCAATGGGCTGGGCACGGTGGTTCATGACTGTAATCCCAGAACTTTGGGAGGCCTAGACAGGCGGATCACAAGGTAAGGCGTTCGAGATCAGCCTGGCCAACATGGTGAAACCCCGTGTCTACTAAAGACACAAAAATTAGCTGGGCGTGGTGGAGCGTGCCTGTTATCCCAGCTACTGGGGAGGGTGAGGCAGGGGAATCACTTGAACCCAAGAGGCAGAGGTTGCAGTGAGCTGAGATCGCACCATTGCACTCCAGCCTGGGTGACAGGGCAAGACTCTGTCTCAAAAAAAAAAAAAAAAAAAATCAATCAATGTAATTCACCACTGTCAATAGGCTAAACAACAAAAGTCATCAGATCATATCAACCGATACAGGAAAAGCATTTCACAAAATCCAACATCCACTCATAATAAAAATTTGCATTAAATCATAATAGAGGATAACTTTCTCAACTTGATAAAGAACATCCATAAAAATACCTACAGCTAACATAATACTTAGTGGTGCAAAATTGCTTTCCTCCCAGATCTGGAACAAGGGAAAGATGTCTCCTATTATCATGCTTATCCAATAGCTTGTTTGATATAGTACTGAGTATTCTAGACAGTGCCACAAAAAAAAAAAAAAAAAAAAAAGGAAAAAAGATATACAGACAGGAAAGGAAGAAATAAAACTGTCCCTATTTTTAGATGACATAATAGAAAATCCCAGAGAATATACACAAAAACTCCAAGAATTATATGGGTTCAGTAAAGTTGCAGGATACAAACAAGACCAACATGCTAAATGTCCATTGCATTTCTATATACTAATAATAAATGTGTGGAAATTAAATTTAAAACTTCTAATCACAAAAAGAAAATGAAATAGTTATAAGTCCAGCAAAAAAGTATAGAATGTCTATCTTGAAAATTATAACATGCTGATGAAAGAAACAGAAGAAGGCCTAAAGAAATGGAGGGACATACCATGTTCACAGGCTGCAAGACTCAGCATAGTAAAAAGATACTCTCTCTAAATTGATTAACTCTCTCTAAATTGATCTATCATTATAATTATTCTATAAAACTCCCAATAACATTTTTGATGTAAATAAGTTTATTCTAAATAGTATACAGAAAGACAAAGGACCTAAAATAGCGAAAAAGAAAAGAAGCAATCACTCTACCCAATATGAAGTCTTACCGCAGAGTTAATCAAGTCAGTATAGAACCGACGGAACAACAAACATAGAGTCAATGAAACAGAATATAGAACCCAGAAATACACCCATGCTTATATGGTCAGCTAATTTTTTATAAAATTGCAAATGCAATTCAACAGAGAAAGAAAAAAGAATTTTTCTTTTATTTATTTATTTTTAGATAAGGTCTCACTCTCTCCCCCAGGCTGGAATCCTCCAGAGCAGCTGGGACCACAAACACATGCCACCACACCCAGCTAACTTTTTATTTTTAGTAGAGGCAAGGTCTCACTATGTTGCCCAGCCTGGACATGAACCTCTAGGCTCAAGCAATCCTCCTGGCTTGGCCTCCCAAAGTGCTGGGATTACAGGTGAGCCACCAAGCCTGACCAAGAATTTTCAACAAACTGGTAGAATAAATGGACATCCATAGGCAAAAAATGAACCTTGACTTAAAACTCACACTTTATACAAAAAATTAACTCAAAATGGATCAGATTTAGTAATAAAATTTTAAACTATAAAACTTTCAAGCAACATAAGAACCTTCAGAACCTATGGGTAGACAATGAATTCTTAGACTTGACGACGAAAGTATGATCTATTAAAAAAAAAACTAATCAATCGTACTTCATCAAAATTGAAAATTTTGCTGTGCAAAACACCCTGTGAAGAAAAGGACAGACTGGTAGAAAATACCAACACAACACGAGTGTCTAGAATACACAGAGAACTCTCAAAACTGTACTGTATTACTACAAACAGTTCAAGCAGAAAATAGGCAAAGACATGAACAAACATTTCACTGAAGAAGACATACAAAGGGCAAATAAACGCATCATGTTCAACAGCATTAGTCATTAAAGAAATGCAAATTAAAACCACAATGCATGTATAAAAATAGGTAAAACAAAATTCTGTGGTAACACCAAAACACCACAGGGCTGTGGAGGATGTGGGGTTACAGGAGTGATAGCAAAAAGTGTATGGAATTCCTTTATGAGGTGAAGAAAATGTTATAAAATTGACTGTGGTGATAGTTATACATTATGCGTGAATATACTAAAAACCAATGAACTACATACTTTAAACAGGTAAACTGTACGGTATGTGAATTGTATCTCAATAAAGCTGGTATAAAAAATGAACAGGAAAAAAGACAACTTTTGAGGTTTATTTTTGCAAACCTGAAAAGCTATATTACTACAAAAACAAAACAAATCTGTATATCATAGAACAGTGTGCCATACCATCACATGAGTCACTAAAGGTAAAAAGAAAAATTTATTTCCAGGAGAAAAGAAAACCCAAAATGCTCATTCCTGTAACTGGTATATTAATTCATTATCCTATTTTTAAAAATACAAAACGGTATGTTCATATGTTGCATGTTTATTTTAAAATAAATATTATCAGACAGAAAGTGTAATATTTTACTTCATAGATACAGACTTTGAAATTTCTAAGTATGTTTACATTTGTTTTGTGGATTTTTAAAGTTCTTTATTATGAAAGTTCTCAAATACACAATATAGAGAAAACAGTACAATGAACCCCATGTTCCAATAATCCAGCTTTAACAATTATCAACATTTTGTCCCTCTCTTTTTTCATTTTTTTTTTTGAGACTGGTCTCGCTATGTTGCCCAGGCTAGTACCCATAGGCTCAAGCAATCCTCCCACCTCAGCCTTCTGAGTAGTTGGGACTACAGAACTACAGCTACCCCGGCCCAATTTCTGACATTCTTTTTTCAATCCATACCCCTTCCCCATTATTTTTTTCTGAAATAATTTAAAACAAATACATTTCTCTCGCAACTGTTTAGTATGTATCTTTATAAGAATATAAATAGGCATTTTCTTAAAAACATAACAATATTATGATACTGAAAAATAATGTCTTATATAATATCCAGTCTGTGTTCAATTTTCACCTGTTTAATATTATTAAAATTCAGCACATACAACACACTTATGCTTTATCCTTTAAATATATATAATGTAAATTAAAACAAAAATCATAAGATGAATCATACAGAAACCACACATACCAACGGGAAAAAACTAAATTATAAAATTAAGCGTTTAACAAAAGATCTTAGTTTCCAGTTAACTGGCTCACCCTCAGAAGCACTACGCCTACTCATTTTACTTTTTAAAGGAAAGAAAAACACCCTTATTTGAAAGTTTCCTTATAGAAAGAAATACTGCTTAAAATTGGACCTAATCCTTTAACCAATAAAATTGCCAACACAAACACTATCATATAATTTTTTTAATTGAAATAATATTTAAAGCAGTCAAGAGGGGAGTATATCAAACTAGGAATGGTCTCTTTAAAACCGAGAAATTAGTTATAGACAAATTATATTTTTAATAAACCTTCAGTGCAAACTATATTTAAGAAGTATTCCCATAATAAAGAATGTTTAAGAACAGCAAATCATGCAATTAAACTGTCAGAGAACTTTTAAATAATTAGAAGGTTAGGACAGAGTACACAAAACTAAAAATTACATTTCATTTCATAGTTTTTACACTTGTACAATTTTTAAAATTTTACAAAAGTCATTAAGAACGTTATACTAAATTCAAGTCAATATAACCAGTAACTGATGTGCACCTGGAATAATCCCAATATTACTGTGAAATATTATTTTTATCACTGTATTTAATTCAATAATATTTTGTTTAAAATATTTACATCAATGTTCAAGAGATAATGTTTTAATTTCCTTGTTAGATTTTGATAGTAAGGTCACGCTTGCAACATTAAAACATGGTCCTCTTTTTTATCCTCAGGAAGAGTTTCTGTAAGATTCATGTTATGTTTACCTTAAAAGTTTGGAAGAAGTAACATGTGAAGCCATCTTGACCTGGAATGTTCTTCATGAAAAAATTTTTAGTTACAAACTCACACTTTTTAAAAACACTTCTAAGTTCTCTCCAAGTCTTTAGATTTCTTACAATGCAAATTTTAACTTGTGTTTTTCAAGGAATGTCAATCCTTTTGTAATTCCAAATTTAGTGTAAAATACTGGTCATAAAAATCCTCTTATCTTTTTAATATTTGTGGTATCTCTAGCAATATCCTCTATTTCATTCCTGGTATTCCTCCTTGTGTCTTCTTTTTCTTGATCAATACTGTATAACAATCACTTCTTAGTCTTTGGCTAAGATCAAGTGCAGTAATATATAACTAGAGGTCTGTTAATTCTACTGGTCTATTTAAAAGAAAGACTTTTTGGCTTCTTTTATTTTCTCTATTCTCACCTATATAGTTTATTTTGTTCTATATTCTTTGGGTTTTACTTGCTTTTCTTTTCTAACTTCATGAGATGAACAAAGAGTGAATTTTAGCTTTTCTTCTTTCCCAGTGTGTACAACTGAGGCTAGAAATTTTCCTCAAAGGCTAGCTTTACCTTAATCTCACAAGTTTTTAAATGTTCACTTGTTATTCAAGTCACTTTTTCTAATTTTCACTGTGATATCATCTCTAACTCAATGAGTTATCTAAAAGCACATTCCAAAATTCCAAAAATTTGAGAATTATATAACTATATTATTTGTAATTGATTTTTAATTTAATCCCACTGTGTTCAGTAACAAACAGAATCATTTAAATCACCTGAAATTTGTTAAGACATGTCTAATGACCCAGCATGTTTCAATTTTGGTAAATGCTCCAGATGTGCTTGATTATATATTTGGACTTAGAGTTATAGCCATGGCAAAGGAGCTTGTGTTAAAATTTGACCTCTTCCTGCCAGAAACAACTATAAAAAATTAAACAGCATTGAAAAGCAGCCAATGTGGCAAGTTTAAAGGAAGTACAATTCCTGAGAAGAGAGAAGGACAACGAGATCAGATCCACATTCGCCATAGTATTTTCTCCTAAAACACCTGGAATCAGGGTAGCAAGGGAAGTGAGTCCTGGCAGAAACCAGCATTCCCAACCAACTGAAACAGGTATTAGAATTCAGAGAATCTAAAGCAACTGGAACTTCAGGGGAAAAAATCTTAGAGGGGGTGGGAAAGTACTGCAGGGTACTGAATCAAAAAAATCTTCATTTAATCTCTCCTTAAGAAGTCTGACAACTGCTAAAAAAACTTTGCATATACAGGGCAAGACTCCAAGAAACCCAGCAGAAAGCAGCAGGTGGGAAGCTAATGAGCTAAGGTGATATTGTAGCAACTGTATAGTGCTGAGGAAAATATTTTAATTCAGGAATGCAGTGGTCTTGGCAAACACCCTAGGTTTTCATTTGAGGCCCCAAAAGAAATAAGGACAAATTAAAACACATCAAACGCATCAAACTTAATAAAATCTCACACCAAACCAAAGGTCACCCAAGTCCTCCCAAAGGGAGATGGAGAACAAATGATTGGGGTTTTTTTGTCTCACAACATGACAGTGAATAAGCAGATCACACTCTCCTTTGGGAAGGGACTTGGGTGATCTGCTTGTTCTCTATCATCTTGCCAGACAAAAAAAAAAAAAATCATTTTAGCTGCAGGCTCTATAATCTTTAATACACAGTGTTAAGATTGTGAGTGATGCTTTTAAAAAAAAGGTCAAATAATTGTAAAACTCCAAAAAAAAAAAAAAAAGATTTTAAAGTACACCCACAGGAAATTCAGATATAAAGGTAATACTGAGGCCTTTCATCCTCGCTTCTTCCTCCAACCCTCTTCTCCCATTGAACTTTCAAGCTTCCAGATTAAGAAAATTCACACTCAAGGAATACTTTCAAATCTGATATAGATCATGAGATATAGGTCTTCAAGGCTGATACTATAATTGAGTGAGTCATTGGCAGTCTTGGGAGACTCTGGCAATCTAAAGTTAGATTGTGGGCTCTGGTAGGTTGTTTACAAAGATGGATGCCATCAATTTCTCCCATCCCAGTGCTTACATGCCACTCCTACTGTCGAGTGGTGGAGACTGTTCACTCTCCCCTTGAATCTCTGGTTGGCCCTGTGACTTCATACGTTCAACTGAATATGATAAGTGATGTCCTATAACTTCCCAACTGAGGACTTACAAGCCTTGTAGCTTTCATTCCTCCTTGTTGGAAGCCAGATGACATTTAAAGAAGCCCAAGAGAGATCACTGAATAATGAGAGACCATGTAAAGAGAAAGAGGCTTTAAGAAGAACTTGGGTTTCTTAGACAAAGCCAGTATCAAGACTTCAATCATGTGATGATACCATGTTGTGTACTTTAGTTTCAGCTCAACTGTCATAGCTGACACCATGTGGAGAAGAAAAGAGCCACTCCACTGAGCACTGCTCAGATTTCTGACTCAAACAATTATGTGGAAATAAAATGGTAACTGTTTTAAGTAGCTAAGTTTTGGGATTGCTACATAGAAATAGATATTAGGAATATTCAGTTGTGCCTCCTCTTTCTAGCACAGGATTCAGCTAGCTCACTCAGTATGTTTGCCAGTTACCACTATCTTTCTCCTTACTAACTTCCAAAAACTTGTTCATATTGTCTCTTCTCCTGTCTCTTTTTCCTTAAGTCCAATTTCTAAATCATTTTATACTATTTTAGCTGGGTTTGGGGAAGAGAACATTAAATGCATGTGGTCACTCTATCATCTTTAACTAGAATTATTTTTTATAACACAAAAATTACAAACTTCAGTTCTATAGCTACTGTTATTATACATTACTTGAAGTGTACACCTGTGATATCGCAAAACATATATTTGGTCTTCATCTCAGTCTCCTGGCATGCAACTCCTAAAACCTTTGGAATTCCCAAAGTGATGTGTCTTTTTGTATGCTAATGAGTTGACTACTGGCTGGCAGCCCTTATGTGGCTTCAGGATAGGAGCTGGTCACTGGAAAAAATAAGGCAGTATCAGAACACTGAGACTTTCAGCCCCAAACTCCTCAGCCTTCAGGGAGGGAGAAAGGAAAAGAGCTGAAGTTTAGGTTGCTTGCCAATGGTTTAATCAATCATGCCTAGATAATGAAGTTTTATAAAAAAACTTTTTTAAAAACAGGGTCAGGGAATGTTTGGATAGCTGAACACCTGAAGGTTCCTAGAGGGTTGTGTGCCTGGAGAAGGCATGGAAGCTCTTCTTCCCTTTCCATTTAGCTTGCCCTATGCATCTCTTCATCTGTATCCTTAGTAATATCTTTTATAATAAACTGGTAAATGTGTTTCCCTGACTTCTGTGAGCCACTCTAGCAAATCAATCAAATCCAAGAAGCAGGTAGTTGGAATCCTGATTTATAGCTAGCTGGTCAGAGCACAGGGAAAATAATCTGGGGCTTGTTACTGGTATCAGAAGTGGGAGGCAGTCTTGTGGGGTTGAGCCCTCAACCTGTGGGACCTGACACTATCTACAGCTCGACAGTATCAACATTAAACTGAATTCGAGGACAACCAGCTGGTGTCTGCTGCAGAACTGACTGACTGGTTGTTGGTGGGGAGAAATTCCCACATACTTCATGGTGATCAGAGGTCACAGAAGTCTTCTGTGTTGAATGCTGTGCCATGAGAGCAGAGGAAAAATAGGTTGCTTTTCCCACAGAATGGCATAACTCGCTGTGTATAACACTGCACTGAAACCCCAAAACAGAAGACAAAATTGATCTAAAACAAAATTTCCCAATACATTAATAAGAGTTATCTTTAGTATAGATATAATCAAGATCTATTATTTCATCTCAACTAGGTGAGTTACTCATGAATAATCTGAAGTGGACTGCTTTAAACAAAACGGTGATATGTATTAATATCATGATTCCTTTAAGCTTTTTGCAATTTTGATTTGTACAACACATTTCTCTTAGAATCTTTCAAGATCCAGAAACTGAGTTTTATGATTGTATATTTTCCTACACTTTCCTAAGAGAACTCTTGCCTACAGTCAATTATCTACTACTAAGTCAGTATGAAGAAAAGAGGGGCAATATATTGAAGTAAGCCAACACAACTTACTGAGAAAAAAATGAAAACACACAAAACACATCCGTAACACAGAGACAGCAATGTCTTTTGTTATGTGCAATAAAACATTTCTTTCTGAACCAAAAGGCTCCAATGGCATCTTCTACTGAAGAAAACAGAAAGCAGTGTCTGAAGTTCTCTTGAATTCATGAAACAAAACTCATTATTACCTATTATCATTCTAAAATCCCAGCCTCTATGGATGTATAAAAATCCACTCGGGACTTCAAAAGATATTTACATAAAACATCTATATAATTATTATGAGATATTTTGTAATCTACTCATCTGACAAAGGGCTAATATCCAGAACCTATGAAGAACTCAGACAAATTTACAAGAAAAAAACAACTCCATCAAAAAGTGGGCAAAGGATATGAATGGACACTTCTCAAAAGAAGACATTCATACAGCCAACAGACACATGAAAAAATGTTCATCATCACTGGCCATCAGAGAAATGCAAATCAAAACCACAATGAGATACCATCTCACACCAGTTAGAATGGCGATCATTAAAAAGTCAGGAAACAACAAGTGCTGGAGAGGGTGTGGAGAAATAAGAACACTTTTACACTGTTATGGGACTGTAAACTAGTTCAACCATTGTGGAAGACAGTGTGGCGATTCCTCAAGGATCTAGAACTAGAAATAGCATTTGACCCAGTGATCCCATTACTGGGTATATAACCAAAGGATTACAAATCACGCTGCTATAAAGACACAAGCACACATATGTTTATTGCGGCACTATTCACAGTGGCAGGAACTTGGAATCAACCCAAATGTCCATCAGTGACAGACTGGATTGAGAAAATGTGGCACATATACACCATGGAATACCATGCAGCCATAAAAAAGGATGAGTTCGTGTCCTTTGTAGGGACGTGGATGCAACTGGAAACCATCATTCTCAGCAAACTATCGCAAGAACAGACGACCAAACACCACATGTTCTCACTCATAGGTGGGAATTGAACAATGAGATCACTTGGACACAGGAAGGGGAACATCACACACCAGGGCCTATTGTGGGGAGGGGGGATGGAGGAGGGATAACATTAGGAGATATACCTAATGTAAATGACGAGTAATGGGTGCAGCACACCAATATGGCACATGTATACATATGTAACAAACCTGCATGTTGTGCACATGTACCCTAGAACTTAAAGTATAATAATAAAAAATAAATAAATAAATAAATAAATATTATTATGGGATAAAATTGTTCCAGGTAGGCCCTCATAATAATCCCTCTTCTAATTATTTGTATTCCTTAATTATTCTGATGGTATAGAAAATGGATGTGTGAGCAAAGATAAACACAGAATATTATTTTGCAGTACAAAATAGCAATCAAGTATTAAACAGCTGAAGTAGTAAATATGCTATTTAAAAGTGAATTCTGCCTAGACTAAACTACCCTTTTTTATTCCTACCTGAAGTCAAAAGAATGCTAAAGGATCTTATAAGGAATAAACAAAAGACCTCATTCTCCTTAAAGTTTACACATGGCAAACCTGAAACTAGAATGATCTCCATAAGCTATCTACAGTGCTGAAAAGCTGAAAAGTTTTGCTCAGCTTTTAAGATAATTTTATGTTTTAATTATGGTAAATTAATATCACATATGTTGTACAAAAAGATAAATAGGACCAATTTTAAACAAAATAAATATCTCTATATATTCACCTATTTGCTACACAAAATGGCTAATTCAAAGTCACTTGCCATTTTTGCGTGAGGCCTTCTGCACTGTCATTGGTGGGCAAGACTGGGCGGGTGTTATGTCTGAAGAAGCAGTAGAGCCTGTATGATGAGCCTTTACCTTGTCAGCCCAACTGACACCTGTGGGAGCCAGACGAGGAGCTGGCACTGTGCCAGTTGAACCTCTATGGAGAAAAGTAAACACATTTAATAAATTAAATATAAAAGAAAAACTTCTGAATGCTAAATGTATTTAAAATTTAAATTATGCATATGAATATCCACATTTATAGAATAATAATCTGCCATGGCAATTTAAGGTAACTATATTTATACATTTATCTTGATCTAATACTTCATTAATTTTATATAGTATAACATATGGGAATAAACAGAAAAGAATAAGGATAAAAGCCCTTGTCGTTTAAAAGAAAAATTCACTTAAATGAGGAAGCTTTTAAAAAATTATGCATCGATACCTTAAAGTTTTTATTTTCACTTACATGTTTTAATAATACAAATATTGGCCAAGCGCAGTGGCTCACGCCTGTAGTCCCAGCACCCTGGAAGGCCAAGGCAGGTGGATCACTTGAGGCCAAGAGTTCAAAACTAGCCTGGCCAACACGGTGAAATCCTGTCTCTATTAAAAATACAAAAATTAGGCCGGGCGCGGTGGCTCAAGCCTGTAATCCCAGCACTTTGGGAGGCCGAGACGGGCAGATCACGAGGTCAGGAGATCGAGACCATCCTGGCTAACACGGTGAAACCCCGTCTCTATTAAGAAATACAAAAAACTAGCCGGGCGAGGTGGCGGGCGCCTATAGTCCCAGCTACTCGGGAGGCTGAGGCAGGAGAATGGCGTGAACCCAGGAGGCGGAGCTTGCAGTGAGCTGAGATCCCACCACTGCACTCCAGCCTGGGCGACAGAGCGAGACTCCGTCTCAAAAAAAAAAAAAAAAAAAAAAATACAAAAATTAGCTGGGCGCGGTGGTGTGCACCTGTAACCCCAGCTACTCAAGAGACTGAGGCATGAGAATTGCTTGAGCCCAGGAGGCGGAGGTTGTAGTGAGCCAAGATTATGCCACTGCACTCCAGCCTGGGAGACAGAGTGAAACTCCAAAAAAAAAAGAAAAAGATATAAATATGCATTAATTTGTCAATCTTGATAAAGACACTACTAAAATAGGCTTTTTCTTTGTGTACATTTCTTACATGATCCACAAGCCTGATGATGCCTCACTGACAACATCTAAATTTGGTTCCTTTAAAGTGGAGTGAAAATTCAGTGATGTCTATTACATAATTTAATGCACAATTCTCCTTAACCTTAATAATATTTTCCCCAAATTTGTATAGTTGTCCTGTCTACTCCTTATTTGACAGCAACTTTAGCAGTTCCCTTTATCAAAGTTTCCAAAAATTTATCTTAGTTTTCACAACAACAACTCTTTTTACACTCATATTTTAATGGTCTACTTAGTATTTAAATTATGAGTTAAAATAATGAAAACAATTCACATAAGCCAAGTTTGGTAACTAACAACACATTTGAAGTAAATATATAACTCAACCAGCAGGAGCAGAAGTGAGTAGATGTACAAAATGTAGCCTATGAGCCAAAATTGTTCCTCAAGCTGAAAGACACAGTGTGTTCTATAATGATAATGAAGACTGAATTAACCCAATGACACAGCTACGTGGAGATCAATATAAGAACTTTTACCACACATGAATTAAAGGCTTTGAGGGTTAAAATAAACCATACACTATACAGTACTCTGAACCATACACCAATGAAATGCATTACAGGGCAAGTATCCTTAAAATGGTGCTTGAATATATAAATATTTGTTTTCATTTGCATATCTTTTC
Source organism: Theropithecus gelada (assembly GCF_003255815.1). Classification (NCBI taxonomy): domain Eukaryota; kingdom Metazoa; phylum Chordata; class Mammalia; order Primates; family Cercopithecidae; genus Theropithecus; species Theropithecus gelada. Next base: position 52,785,965 of record NC_037674.1, read on the forward strand.
CCTACTCCACTTTGGTTCAACTATTAAATGGTCCCAAAGCCCATCAACCTTTAAAGGCAATACTATCTAATAACAAAGGAACTTGAAAGCAAAAGTTAGATTCTATTAAATAAATACTTCATCAGCTTTTACCAAGTGCCATACAGTGCTAGGCACTTAGAGAGATACAGCAGTAATCTTGCCTCAAGGAAGGTCCTAGTGTAAGTACAAAAAAATAGACATTAAAAGAAAAAGTGTAAGACACTGCAAAAACAATAAAACTGTATCCAAGGTTGAGCAGTACAAGAGGTGAAAGCTATTAACTGTGACATGAAGTTAGGAGACAAAAAGCAGTCAAGAAAGGTCAGGTTTTAACAGAGAAAAGAAAATGTCAGTTTTAACAGAGAAAAGAAAACATCAAGCAAACTACTTACCAACCCTTCCATTAAACATCAGATGTTAACATTCACTCTAAAGAAGTAGAGTCCAAAACAACTTAGTCTTAAAAACAATTTTTTTGTTTGTGCAAAACAAATATGACAATTGTTTAAAATAATACAACTACTAGAGGTTGAAATACCATTTGAGGCAAACAAAGAGCTGACCAAAAAACTTAAAAGGAAAAGCTCAAGAATGAGACATCCATGGGGGACTTTGAAAAGTTCTAGCAAATTCCTGAAAATCAAGAAGATCACACACATATGCAGGTTGTGTGCATACCTACGAAATACTTGAGAGGACCCTAATCTCTCACCTATGACTGGCCTTGAGAATCTAAGAAAGGAGGAACTGACAAGCAAAGGCAGAGTTATAAACTGCCAGAGCATTCAAAGTATGTCCCAACAGACACACAGAACTAGGTGAGAACTAAGAGATTTATTGGCTCAAGGTATTTAAGGAAACCTCTGTCAAATCATTAGTTGATGTTGACAAAACATACTGCTGAATAGTTGCATACAACATACATCAACATACACTCATACTGTATGTACCCATGAAACAAAGTGTACAGACGTCACAGAATGAGTTAAGTGTAGCACTAAACTAACAGTAACAACAACAGTCACAGTTACAATCCTGGAGAGGGTAGCTATCTGATCTCCAAAGCTGTCACATTTTAACATTTAAAATGCTTACTTTTCAACCAAAAAAAAAAAAAAAATCAGAAGATGTGCCAATAAACAGGAAAGTATGGCCCATTCACAAGAAGAGCAGCAACAGGAAGCCCAGACACTGGACTTCCTACACAAAGACTTTAAATCAACTATTAACTACATTTAAAGAACATCAAAGTGGCCAGGCGCAGTAGCTTGTACCTGTAATCCCACCACGTTGGGAGCCCAAGAAGGATGGATCACTCGAGGCCAGGAATTCGAGACCAGCCTAGCCAACATGGCAAAACCCTGTCTCTACTAAAAATACAAAAATTAGCTGGGCATGGTGGCACGCGCCTATAATTCCAGCTACTCAGGAGGCTGAGGCACGAGAATCGTTTGAACCCAAGAAGTGAACGTTTCAGTGAGCCGAGATCATGTCACTCTACTCCAGCCTGGGCAACACAGTGAGACTACATCTCCAAAAAAAAAAAAAAAACAAAGAAGAAGAAAAAGAAAAAGGAACAGATCCTCAAAGACCTAATGGGATAGCATCAAGAGTACAAACAAGTGTATAGTGGAATTTTCAAAGGAGAGAAGAGAGAGAAAGGGGCAGGAAAAAAAACATTTAAAGGAATAATGGGCAAAAACTCCCCAAATTTGATTGAAAACATTAAATACATATCAAGAGACTCAACACACTCCAAGTATGATAATCTCAGAAAGCCACACTTAGATATATCATAGTCAGAAGATCAAAAGCCAAAGACAGACAATCTTGAAAGAATCAAGAGAGAAGTGATGGATCACATTCAACGATTCTCAATAACAGCTGATTTCTCATAAGAAACTATAGCAGCCAGAAGGCAGTAAGGAAACATAAAGTGCTGAAAGAAAGGATTGTTAACCAAGAATTCTACATACTACAAAACTACCCTTCAAAAACTGAAAGATAAATTAAGACAGACACTGAGAAAATCTGTTACTAACAGACCTGCCCAACAAGAAATACTAAAGGGAGTCCAGGCTCAAACAAAAGGACAATAGATAGTAACTCGAATTCATACGAAGAAATGAAGACTCCAGTAAAGGACTAGAAAAGAAAACCATACAGGTAACCACAAAAGACAATATAAATGTAGTTTTTCTTTGTAACTCTTTTCTTCTCCTATCTGATTAAAGAGATAACGGCATAAAACAGTAATTTTTAAACTGTGTTGAGCTTGTAATATATAAATAATGTAATTTGTATGACAATAACACACTGTATGACATATATTAATATATAGATCTATTGCAAAGGAAATTGTTAATTCATGTTATAAAATATTTGGCACGAAATATGTGAGTTTTAATCTTTGGATTACTATTTATGATTGAATATATTACATGTCCTAAAAGCTAAACTATAATCTCCTGGATTTTTTTTTTTTTTTTTTTGAGACAGAGTCTCACTCTGTTGCCCAGGCTGGAGTGCAGTGGCATGATCTTGGCTCACTTCAACCTCCACCCCCCTGCCCCCAAGCAGCTGGGATTACAGGCACGTACCATGACACCGCCTAATTTTTGTATTTTTAGTAGAGATGGGGTTTCGCCATTTTTGCCAGGCTGGTCTTGAACTCCTGACCTCAAGTGATCCTCCCACCTGGGCTTCCCAAAGTGCTGGGATTACAGGTGTTTTTACTTTTTATTTAGACAATTTCAAACATATCCACAATGCAGGAAGACAGGTCCCTTGGTAAACCCAGCTCTTCCCTCTCTGGCTTGCAATTTTCAGAAAAAATGTACCAAGAATGCAACATCTTGAAATAAGAAGGAACTGACCACAACAGCTCAGGCTTTGCCCTTATCCCCGTAGAAGAGGACATCCTGCAACCCTTGCACTCAGTAACCTAAGTGACATCGGTGTATAAAATCCAGAGCAGGGTGCTTTTGGGGTCTTTTGGCTGTGGTAATAAATGGAGCTCATACAAATGAAACTCCATTCCCCTAGTTAGCTTTCCTGAGTCCCGGGGGACTATCTTGCCATGGATCCTAGGCTTCTGTTGATTCTTGCTGTCTATCTATGAGTAACAACGTTGCTTTACCTGACTTGTGCAAGTCAGCATATGACTCACCAAACTCCTCCTCTGGCAACTGGGCTTATGCAAAATCTTCCATCAGCTCTAGGAACCTCAGCAGAAATTGATGAGATGTTTAGAATCCTCCCCTGGGATTGCTAACCAACACACAGTGTTCCCCTCCTAAGTGTCAGAACCTGTATACAGTATTCTGCGTAACATATACATGGATATTTTTATAATAGAATATCAGAATCATAATACTATAACTAAGAAAATAATTTACTGTAATGCAAGTCTTAGTAGTTTTTTCTACGTTCATCTCACCCAAAATTTAAGCTTCGTCGAGCATTTGATGTTACATTTATTCTATCTGTTGATGGACTTGGAATCACATGGCGTCCCGGAGACATCTTCTTTACTTCCCATGCCAATGATGTTGGTCTGCCAATTCAATATATAAACCAGATTAAATTAACAGAGAAAAGGGAGAAACAATCTTTTCTCTTAGTTGTTAGTGGGTGAAAAACTAATCCTACTTTTCAACAACAAAAAAAATCAGAACATGTGCAAATTTTCCCCTAGAGCATTGATTACCAGAAAGTTATCATACTACCAGTGAGAAATCATAGTTGATAAATGGTTCAGGATTTTCTATCGACTGCAGCACAGCAACACTACTCCAATTACCTCAAAAAGGTCATGGAGTTACAGGGATATGAGATACATTACTTATGATTTATAAGCTTCCACAAGCCCAGCTAAAAAAATATTTAAAAGGCAATGATACTACTACTTCAATCTACTTGTCTCTGATGTCCTGGAGAGTTTGTGAAACACGTATCAAAAGAAAGAATATGGTAAGGGTTAAATGAAGAGTAGGAAAATATAAAATGTCCTTCCTCTACCTCTTAATCACTCATGAGAGTAGGATTTCACTGCTCTTTGCTGGGAAAGCTAAGAAAGATTTCACTGCTCTTTGCTGGGAAAGCTAAGACATGTAACTTAACGTCTACTTCTCCTTCATTGGCCCCACAACCAACTGGCTTACAGGATGCATAATATGCCCTCAATCAGATCCCCATAACTCCCATGGGTATCCCTGTGGCTTACTCTCCATTTCCTTTCAATCTTGCCAACTGTTGATATCTGCTTTTAAAAATTTCACTGGCAAATGGTATTTCATTGTCTTTGTTTTCTAAATTATATGTTTATTATCATTACTAGTGAAACTGAACTTTTTAACCAATCATCTGAATTTCTTCATTTGGGATTCACATGTTGGTATCTTTCCCTCATTTTTTCCACTGGGATTGGCACCATTTTCTGATTAATTTGAAATAGTTTACTACAACTCTTATGGCTACAAATCCATTGGCATTGGTGATACAACTATTTTGCCTTTAATTTTTCCTCTGTATTTGGAAACATTTGTTTTCTTCCTATTTAATCAGTGTATCAATATTTTTCTTTGTAATGTCTGCCTTTGTCTTACAAAGTCTTCATATGCAAAACAAATATATAAATATTTACCTCTATTTTTTCTTTAAACATATACAACTACAGTTTTTACATTTAAATCTCAAGGCTAGCCAAAATAAATTTGGATGCATGATTTGAAGAATGCAAGATGGATAATGCCATCTATAGAGCATTTTAAGACTGCTTTCCATATACAGGTGCTTTCTCATGAGGCAACGAATAGAAGTGCTGATAACTGGCAAAAGTAAAAGGGATGCTTCAGCCGGGCATGGTGGCCCATTCCTGTAATCCCAGAACTCCGGGAGGCCAAGGAGGACAGATCACTTGAGGTCAGGAGTTCGAGCCCAGCCTAGTCAACACGGTGAAACCCTGTGTCTACTAAAAATACAAAAATTAGCTGGGTGTGGTGGTGGGTGCCTGTAATCCCAGCTACTTGGGAAGCTGAGCCTTAAAAGTGGAAGGTGGAGGTTGCAGTGAGCCAAGATGGCACCACTGCACTCCAGCCTGGGTTACAGAGTAAGACTCTGTCTCCAAGGAAAAAAAAAAAGGATGCCTCAGGTATATTTTTGAACCACAGTGCCAAGAGAGGAATGGTAACCACTCTGTTAAGCTTGGGTTTGGCTTATGTATCTTTCCCAATACAATCCTCAAAACAGTCACTAATAGGTAATCGAATTTTGCAAGCACAAAAAGAATCTATTTTTTTAATGCATTGTTGATTACATTATAGACCTTCTTTGGATACAATAAACAAACTCAATCAAGTTAAATTTAAAAAATGAAAAGAAAAAGAAAATAAAGATTTATTGTAAGGATATAAACTGTACAAGGTCAAAGACATCCAAAAGTTGGGGGAGACTACAATTAGGGCTCGCAAGGATTAGGGCCAGTATAGGCTCTCAAAGGCCACATCATTTCTGTTTCTCTCTGTAAACCTATGCCCTTTTTTTTTTCCCCAACCTGTTTTACTCTGCTTGTTGTCACAAGCGACAATATAACCACAAGTCCCAAATCAGCATGATGATCTCTTAGCTTGGTTCAACCCAGTGAAAGAATGAAACCCCAGATCCAATCACCTATTACCAAGGGTAAGGGTAAAATAGCTTAGTACAAACAAAGACATTTAGGCCTGACCCACCCAGGGACTGTGGATGAAGTAGGCACTAAAAAACTATCAAAAATTTTACTGTGAGAAACAAAAATGTTAAAAGGATCAACCTATCTTAGTTTCCCTAGATTTGGTTTCCCGGGAATCCAGCCCTTCTGGATTTCTGTCTTGGAATTCCTTTACCCTACTGGTTCTGCCTGCCTACTGTAGGGCTGACACATTACTATGAGACAAAAGATGCCTTTTTTACTGGATAGTTTCACCCACTAAGATTGAACCAAGATTAAATCCAAGGCAAAGAGGCAGGATAGGCCTATTCGCTCTGGAGGAGGGAAAAAAAAAAGCAGCCTTGTAGCTCCATGTGACTTGGCAAGTTTACCAGAGTTTAGGAATTACTTAGATGTCTAAACGAAACTGCTATTTTGCCTTTGTACATAACCAAAATAATACTAAGTCCATCTGGTTATCTATCTCTGGAGTATCTAATACTCCTTACTGTTACTACCTTAATCTGAGTAGCCATTATCTCTAAACTACATTGCTGTATCTCAACCTTCCCACATGGCAGCCAAAATGATCTTTTAAAAACATAAATCTAATATGTCAATTCCCTACTTTAAAACCCTTTATTGGCTCAAAGTCAAATCTAAATCCCTTATTATTTCTACAGAGCTCTACACAATGTGGTCCTAGCCTAGCTCTGTAGGCTCATCTCATGCTACTCTCCTCTTGTTCTTTTCACTCCTGCCCTACTAAATTCCTTGATTACACTGTGCTCCCTTCCACTTCAAAGACATCACACATGCTGTTAGCATTATCTCGAATTACTCTTTTCTCTTTGTCTAACTCCTACTTAATAATTCTGTCCCAATTTAAATGTCACCTCCTCAGGTAAGCCTTCCTGGCTGGACTTAGTAAACTGGTTAAGGGTACTTTTTCTCATAGTCATAGAGAAAGCTGTATTTCTTCTTGATGACACTTGGCACATTTATACTTACTTAACATCAGTCTTTCCTATTAGAAATGCACTTAGTCCATCCAGGCTGCTACAACAAAATACCTTATGACTGGGTAATTTATAAACAACAATAAGAAATTTATTTCTCACAGTTCTGGATGCTGGGAAGTACAAAATCAAGGTGCCAGCAGATTCAATGTCCGATACGAACTCTGTTCCTTATAAAGATCATCTTTTAGCTGTGTCCTCACATGGTGGAGGCGTAACAGCTCCCACTTCTTTTATATGTCACTAATCCCATTCATTAATCCCATTCATGAGGGCTCCACCTTCCCGACTTAACTACCTCCTAAAGCCCCCACCTCTTAATACTATCACATTGGTAATTAAATTTCAACATATGAATTTTGGGAAGGCACATTCAGGCCATAGCATGTACTACATACTTCATGAGGGCAGGGACTGCATCTGTCCTCTTGACCACAAAGTCAGAGAGCTTGGCACACAGCACTCAGATACTATGTGGTGATTCCAAATGAATCTTTCTAAAGGAGCTCTGATCCCATATTATTCCCCTAATCAAAAATCATCAATTTTCCTCATTGCCTAATACATTAAGAAGAAATACTGTATCTTTCCTTCCTACCTGGACTTCGCACATGCCCTACAATTACACAGCTGTTTAAATGTATTCCCTTCACTGAAATGGCCAACCAGCTGGTAAAATCCATCCCATCCTTCAAACAGTTCGAGGTCCTCCTGAAATCTTCCCTGATCTATAATCCAAAATACATTTGTCCTTCTCTGAAGAACCATAATACTCTTTTGCACTAAGTTCTATTTTTATCACACTCAGGCTATAGATTCCACGAGTAGTAAATGTGTCACATTCAACAAATCTCTGTACTGAATAAAGTGATAATACCCAATTAATACCCACTGATAAATATCCAATAAACATTTGTTATTTAATTGAATGAGAAATGCAGCACCTTTTAGATTTTTACAAGTTTCAAGTCAATATGAGGTTAACTTTATTGTCAGTTTCAATGATTGCTATTGAAACTGCTGGATGATAGGAATATTGAGACCAGAGAGCTCATTACCTGCTTTGAGCATCTGTCTTCTCTAGCTTTTCCTGAAGCTGAATCCAGTCAATCAATGCTTTGAAATCTCTTACATAGTTATCCAGCATCATTAGCACCTCCTAAAAGAAACAAACAAAAAAAAACATTAAATTCCACTCTGAGACTAAAACCTTTGAAGAAAAAAAAAGAGTGAACTTAAGAATTAGTAGTTTTTACATTATACTGTTCAATGAAAAAGCTGCATAAGTTACTGATATAGGGTTTTTTTTCATTCTGTTTGGTAAGATAATAAGAAATATAACAGGTTGAAAGTCTAAAGACCAAGAAATGATATTCATGTTCCTTCTCAAAACCTCCCCCAATAGCCATCCTTTCAACCTTTTTATTATGAACTTTAATATACAGAAAAGTACACTAAATATAAATCCAGCTGCACACTTGCAGTCCCAGTCACTCCAGAGGCTGAGGCAGGAGAATTGCTTAAGCCCAGGAGTTCAAGACCAGCCTGGGCAAGATAATAAGATGCCATCTTTAAAGAATAATAATAATATTAAAAATTAGCAATGTTTTTCAAGGTTCGACCATCTGGTAGCATATATCAGTACTTCATTTCTTTTTATGGCTGAATGACTGCATGAATATAGTATATCTGTTTATTCATTTATCAGTTAATATTTGGGTTGTTTCTACTTTTTGTTTATTATGAAAACTGCTGGGAAGTTGGGAAGATGGCCGAATAGGAGCAGCTCCAGTCTCCAACTCCCAGCGTCAGCGACGCAGAAGACCGGTGATTTCGGCATTTTCAACTGAGGTACTGGGTTCATCTCACTGGGGAGTGCCGGACGATCAGTACTGGTCAGCTGCTGCAGCCCGACCAGCGAGAGCTGAAGCAGGGCGAGGCATCGCCTCACCTGGGAAGCGCAAGGGGGAAGGGAATCCCTTTTCCTAGCCAGGGGAACTGAGACACACAACACCTGGAGAATCCGGTAACTCCCACCCCAATACTGCGCTTTGAGCAAACAGGCACACCAGGAGATCATATCCCACACCTGGCCGGGAGGGTCCCACACCCACGGAGCCTCCCTCATTGCTATCACAGCAGTCTGTGATCTACCGGCAAGGCAGCAGCTAGGCTGGGGGAGGGGTGCCCGCCATTGCTGAGGTTTAAGTAGGTAAACAAAGCTGCTGGGAAGCTCCAACTGGGTGGAGCTCACAGCAGCTCAAGGAAACCTGCCTGTCTCTGTAGACTCCACCTCTGGGGGCAGGGCACAGTAAACAATAACAAAGTAGCGGACACCTCTGCAGACGCCAACAGCTCTGTCTGACAGCTTTGAAGAGAGCAGTGGATCTCCCAACACGGAGGTTGAGATCTGAGAAGGGACAGACTCCCTGCTCAAGCGGGTCCCTGACCCCTGAGTAGCCTAACTGGGAGACATCCCCCACTAGGGGCAGTCTGACACCCCACACCTCACAGGGTGGAGTACATCCCTGAGAGGAAGCTTCCAAAGCAAGAATCAGACAGGTACACTCGCTGTTCAGAAATATTCTATCTTCTGCAGCCTCTGCTGCTGATACCCAGGCAAACAGGGTCTGGAGTGGTCCTCAAGCAATCTCCAACAGACCTACAGCTGAGGGTCCTGACTGTTAGAAGGAAAACTATCAAACAGGAAGGACACCTACACCAAAACCCCATCAGTACATCACCATCATCAAAGACCAGAGGCAGATAAAACCACAAAGATGGGGAAAAAGCAGGGCAGAAAAGCTGGAAATTCAAAAAATAAGAGCGCATCTCCCCCGGCAAAGGAGCGCAGCTCATCACCAGCAACGGATCAAAGCTGGACGGAGAATGACTTTGACGAGATGAGAGAAGAAGGCTTCAGTCCATCAAATTTCTCAGAGCTAAAGGAGGAATTACGTACCCAGCGCAAAGAAACTAAAAATCTTGAAAAAAAAGTGGAAGAATTGATGGCTAGAGTAATTAATGCAGAGAAGGTCATAAACGAAATGAAAGAGATGAAAACCATGACACGAGAAATACGTGACAAATGCACAAGCTTCAGTAACCGACTCGATCAACTGGAAGAAAGAGTA